>NW_024045131.1:2825899-2835963 GCF_012273895.1 Zerene cesonia | reverse complement strand
AGCATTCGGGACCGCGGGGTCGCTACTCCCCGACACCTCGCCACAAGGTGCCCTGCGGGCTTATTATTATTATTATTAGTTTAGACGCGAAGAAGAGACAAACAGACAGCTACTTTTGCATTTGCATATATAGTAGCAATTAACTATTTTCAAAACTCAATTTTAATACAAGTTTTGAATCCATACATTCATATATACAACATACACATACACGCATATTACAATGTGCTGAAGAAAGATACGCTGTAAGCATATTACGGTTCACAATTTTTCGGCATTGCAATATCGGTAAGATGATAATCTAACAGTTTTTACACTATTACTGTAACATAAATAACACGATAATAATAAAAAATTAATAGTATAATCAATAAATCGCGTTTAAAATCCGTTAAAAAGTTTTTAATTTCTAAATAATAAAAGGTAAAAGAAAATAAACAACATCATTCAATCAACAAAAAAAAAACAGTTCATCATTAAGTCATTGAATCATATCTCATGAAGCTTTTCATCAGAAAACGCTCCGTTTTACTTAAAGCACGATGAGCCACAATTAAAAGCCAGTAATTAATAAATCGTATAATCTGTATTCCAACTCACGCCTGGCCGCAATCCATTCGGAAAATAAATTTTAAATTTCACCAACAGCAGTTACCACATCGGTTTTAAATGGTTTGAACTAATCGTTATGAGGTTTTTTTTATGGAATTTTCCATATCAAAAACTGTGTCTTAAAATAGTTTTTTTTAGGTTGTAGGATATAATACTAGCCGATGTTGCTAGTAGAAAATTTCATTATTGTGATAGTGATGTAACTAAATTATAACTATAATGATTTCTTTATATTTAATTTGTTCGAGACTCGAACAATGAATCTCTGATTATCCTGCTATCCTATCCTACTAATATTATAAATGCGAAAGTTTGTAAGGATGTGTGTGTGTTTGCTGCTCTTTCACCCAAAAACTGCTAAACCAATTGCAATGACATTTGGTACGTAGATAGCTGAACAACTGGAATAACATATAGGCCACTTTTTATACCGATATTCATACGGGATACGGACTTACGCGAATGAAACCGCGGGGCGAAGCTGGTTTTTATGCTGGAGATTGTACATGCAGCCTTAGCAATTATTCGCTTGAAGGCTTTTAAAGTTTTGTCTCTGCGTCGCGGCGAAGAAATTTTTTCTTAAATGAACAGGGCCACGGGTTTGCGAGGATTTCAGAAGTTTATTGTTTCATATACGTCTAAATCCAGATTAAGAATACGCCTTTTGTTTCGGCCGGGTTTAAGATTGTTGGATGTTTCGCTGGTTTAATTTGTGAAGAATGAGGTTAAATTAAGCGGTTTTTACAAGCATTTTCATTTTATTAAAATTTTTTATTCTTTGTGTAATTGTCGGCAATGGAGCTGATGGCTTCCATAACATTCGCAGAGGCAGTGCCTGTACGTTCGCTGCTCGCTTTTAAGTTGAAAGGGATGAGAAAAGAATTGACGACTGTAAAGAAGGAATGGACGGAGAAGGGTGAAAAAAGGAAACGGGCTTCCGGCTCCCCAACTCACCGTACGAAACACAGTACCATGCTATTATTTGACGGTTTTCTGTGCGGGTGTGGCACTTCCCCGCAGTGAGCTGGCCGAATTCGTGCCGAAGCGTGCTCGGTTATCACATAGAAAATTTCATAGTTCCACCTAGAGCGACTTTGCTATGTGTAATGTATGGAGAGAGGTCAGACATTAATATATTTAAAAGAATTAATGTTTGACCGCCAACGACCCCCTTCTTGGTATAGTGGTTAACGCAGCTGTAGAACCAAGGAGTCCTGGGTTCGAATCCAGGTGGAGACGCGAAAAAACATGTCTCGGTCTGGCAGGAGACAGAAAGCTGATCACCTACTTGTACAGAAAGAAAATCGATCAGTGAAACAGATGTATATCATCTGTCCCATACCCCACTAGATACACGGGAATTCACAAACAACAAATGTTTTCATTAAATAATCTATATAGGTGCCCAAGAGAATTTCGCAACGAATTACAAAAAAACGTGTACGAAACCTGATTATCTGGGCGTGTGCATATCTCCCGTACGTTCGCTAATCTAAAGGATATACCTAAAATGGCGAAGTTGCGAGGATTATGGCAGTTTTGCGACACGTTGTGGATACGATTTCAAAGCCTGTTACATTACATTACATGAATATATATATACATTTCCAATTTTTTTGCATTATTGCATTTAGAAGAAAACTGTTATTGAACAATTATTTTACAGTTACATATCTATCAATCAATACTAATTTTACATAATTATTACCATTATTATTATAACAAACAATAACAAAAACAAGGTTAAGCATCTTTTGGCACGGTCAAAAATTGGATGCATAATTTTTTTTTTTTTGCAATAGCTTTTAGCTACGGATGCCTTAGTTTCGTAAGACCGACCTCTGTTGAAACTCATATAGATATATATTTCTATATTATACTAGTACTAATGGCGACTGATTAAAGAAAGGTGTTATTATACAATCGAAAAAATTATCCTCATTTCTCGGTCTGCAAGACACAGAAGGCAGATGTACATCTCGTTTGATGTTTTTTTATGTCATAGCGGGCAACTGCTGGAGCTCACCTGACGGTAAGCGATTATCACCACCTATGAGCATTCGTTTTATGTCCTGCCCGCGTAAGGGAAAAGGAAAGGGTAAACGACTGGAAAGGAATGGACTGAGACGAATGAGGAAAAGGAAACAGGACTCCGGCTCTCCCACTCACCGTACGAAACACAGTGGCATGCCACTATTTCACGCCGGTTTTCTGTGGGGGTGTGGTAATTCCCCGGTGCGAGCAGGCCCAATTCGTGCCGAAGCGTGCTCCACTACCACAAAACATATTATTATTTCACACCTTCATCTCTTGAAGACTGTTTAAACAATTAAAACAAAGCTGTAGCTTATTACTAGTATTAAATTCTTAGCCTAGACTAACTACGTGGTCTAGATTCCGCAGTGGACTGAATACTAGCTTTGGATGCCGATCCGCAAAATGCCTATCCCATCTTTAGGTATTCTATAATATTAATCAAGTCAATGTGGAAATTCTGAATGAAGGATTATTTAGCAGGTTTAAATCGTGATTTATTTATAAATATAATCTTTAGTCCATCTGTTTGAGAGCTACAATGTCACATACACACAGACATGGATGTCAAACTAACGCCCCTCTTTCTGTATCGGTAGTTATTTATTTCTGTGCATATTTAGTATAAGCATTTAGATGAATAATTAGCGATCCAAGTCATTTCTTTACAATAAAACGCAGGAAATTAGATCAACAGCGCCATTTGATAAAGCGGCTAGGCTTTTAATCTTTCGGTTGATGGGCTAGTTGGCTGCGTATACTTTAACGACATAACCGCCTTATACTAATTTTACAAGCTTTTTTCTACATATTATTTTGTATCTTCGTGTACGATTTCATACCCAACAGAATTACAAAATATATACAAGTCAATTTTATGCCCCATACCCCACAGGGGGGCACTTAACGTTTATTGAATTCGTGTTGAGCACGTATAAATTTGAATTTTACACGTCTATCTTTATAATTAAATTTATAAATTAAATTGTGCCCCATTTCACTTTAGTGGTAAATTAAATTAAGTCCGCTCAGTTTAATACAAATGTATGGAGCTTATTATGTCCTCTAGTCGTGGGTTTAAATGATTCTCATTAAAAAAGGCACAACAATTTGTTTAGTGATTTTCATTGAAATACAAAACTAACCTAAACTATTGCCCACAGACTTGCGCGCGTGGTCCAAATAAATTATCACGGAACAAAACTTTCATCCCCTATTTTATCCCCTTGGGGGTAGAATTTATCTAAGTCCTTTCTTAGCGATTGCATCAAAGTAGCTTAACTACCCAGTAGTTTGGGCCTTTACATAAGTGGATTGCTGATACAATTGTTTTACATCGGAATCATCAACCGAAAACAATACTAAATTTTAAATGTGGTAATCGAGCATGCTTCCGTACGAATAGGGCCAGCTCGCTTCGGGGCTGTGACACACCTACATAAGACCAACGTGAAATAGTATTATGTTAATGCTGCTTATATAAAAAATTGTGTTTTGTTCGGTAAAGCTGGAGGCCTAATACTTCTCCCTACCCTTCAAAATCTTATTCTTTATTAATCAATCCTTTCCTCATTCCTTATACATTAAACTGCAATCTATTTGCAGAAGCATAAGACTGCGGCAAATGTGACGAGATGGTGCTGGTCGCTTACCAACACGCGACCCACTAGGTAGCTCCTTTGCTCATATAAACAAATACCTCTGTACTACCTACCACTCGCTGTCTACAATACAATAAAAAAAGTCCTTGTCACAAAATCTTTTGTACTAGCTGCGCCCCGCGGTCTCACCCGTAGTCCGTATCCCGTAGGAATATCGGGATAAAAAGTTGCCTATATGTTATTCTAGTTGTCCATCCGTCTGTGTACCAAATTTCATTGCAATCGGTTCAGCAGTTTTTGCGTGAAAGATCAACAAACACACACACATCCTTACAAACTTTCGCATTTATAATATTAGAAGATAGTAGGATAGTATGACTAGGATTCCCTTCACAGTAATAAATGTTTATAATAGTTAATCATGTTTTTTACTCTCGCGTCTATTTGTAAGAGAATGTGAGTGATAGAATAGTCCGTAATTATACGCTGGCTTATTCAGAGTGTGCATAATAGTTATGACGTGATGTACCGTCCACAAAAAAATCGTATACAGAAAATATATTTTGTTTCATTTATGGTTCGCGGCAGCATTATTAATGTTTTATTAGACTGGCAATATTGTTATAAACAGTGCCTAACAAAATTAGAAATGAAGCTATGGATGTAAAAGGGAATTTGGGATCAAAGTAAGAAATTTACTTTAGTTGAGTCTTTCCTTATTTTATTTTTGTGATGAAATAGCAAGCGTTAATATTACGATATAGGCAAGTTTAATTTAAAGATATCTCTAATAAAGAAGCAGATATATATAAGAGTATGATATAGAATTTTAAATTATATAATTATTAATCAGATAAACGAATAGTATGTAAAGTAATAATAAATCCGTTACGTCGTAACGTACGTAAATCCGTTATATACTATAAATCCGTTACGCTATTATTTCACTAATTTATCTAGATGTGGCTTCTGGTTTCATTTGCGTCTAAAACCACGGGTACTATATACTATTTGTATAGCTTATTATGTACAGCCACGAGATACAATATTGCCAAGTTTAATCACAACCCACTCAGTAGTTTATAAGTGATTGAGAAACAAACTATCCAAGCCTTGTCTCATATGTCCAGAAATGACTAGTCCAAAACTAGATCTAAAAGATTTTAAGATTGTTTATTCTTACAACAAAAACATTACAATCATTTTATTAAATTATCCGGTTGCGTAATTCATTGCTTAGTCTCACTGAAAAGCATGGCAACATTTATTGTTATTTAGTTTATTTGGATTTGTTTGCGCACGGTACATAACATAAAGCCAAGTTTTGAATTTACGCCTCACGTGAGACGAGCCTTTGTTTCAAGCCACAGACTGTACAATATGCGTTTGCAGAAACGAGTAAATAATAGTTTTGATCCAGTTCTGTTTCGTGCTGCCTTTTCAGTATAATCAGCCTACCGAAATGTAGAAGTATTGTATTGCTTAATGGTTCTGGTGTGATCGAGAAACATACGAACATCAGAGAGAAAAGATTGAATATTTTTATAGCTTTAAAATTTAAATTTAAATTTCATCAAATCATTAAACAACATTATAGGTTTTCTATCTTATAAATAAAGGTCCACTGTAAAGCGCTTTTGACCTCGACTATAATAATATTTATAACAGATCTTTATGTATCTTAGCTTGTTGATTCGTTTAATGACCTCACCAGTAACCCATCATTTACCCGACCGCGCTGTATGTTGCTTAACCCTCATTGAATGTCTCATTTCTTAATCTAATCTTTACCTTTGATACCACACTATATAGCTAGTTCGACTAGCTATAATCAGCGTCACTCGCATGGTTCACGGGTAAAAGTATCCTTATATGCTAATCCAGACTCTTATACCATATTTCATACAGATACGGTGTTTTCGCGTGAAAGAGTAACATACATCCATACATCCGCATCCATCCATACTTACAAATTTTCGCGTTTATAATATTAGCAGGATAACCCACAGATTATTTGCCACCATTACTGACGAATTTGGTCACCCATCAATAACCACACCGCAACGAACGTTACTTAACCCGTTGATCATTCACATAACTGTAGTTGCAACCAACCACGAGAGCATATCACTTGCTTACATCACTTCAGTGTGTCCCGGATCACGTGTAAGATATTTAACCGTCAACCGGTCACCCATCAACGCCTTGCCCGCGCGGCACGTTGCTTTCCCGCAAATACTCCACAGATTACATATGCTAACCCTATAAATCATCCAAGCCTCACCCACCCGTTGCTCAAGGGATCACGATCATATTCAGTCAGTTTACCTATCTAGCTGGTAACCCATCAATAGTCCCACCGCGACGAACTTTACTTAACCAGCTAACCATTCACAGATATCTGGTTGCAAATAACCACGAGAACACATCTTCCATCTTCTAAAAGCATCATAGTATACGAAGCAACTCGATATTAGACGTTCTGCTTGAAGCGTCCATTTGCAGTGTGTCACAGCTGACGTTCAACTAAGATGTATTACCGAATATTCGATACACACTGCTGGTTATATCATAAGAATAGAATTACTGTTAAAATAGCTATAAATAGTTTTAAAATTACACTATATTTATGTATAATTAGCGGTCCGCCCCGGCTTCGCCCGGGGTACATATATAGTCTATAGCCTTCCTCAATAAATGGGCTATCTAACACTGAAAGAATTTTTCAAATCGGACCAGTAGTTCCTGAGACTAGGGCGTTCAAACAAACAAACTCTTTAGCTTTATAACATTAAGGAAATTTTCTAAGTCTATTGTATAACAAAATTTACTAAAATACTATACCGCCTAACTGATTTTAGGAAGCCTTTTCAAGTTATTGCAATACAATTATACGATTCGACTATATTTTTTGGTTTGGTCACTCAATTAATCAATGAGTTTTCAACCGATTGAAGTGATTCTTTAAGTTTTTGATAGGGAATTGTTCATTGTTATTTAGAAAAGTACTAGCTACGCCCCGCGGTTTCACCCGCGTTAGTCCATATCCCGTAGGAATGTCGGGATAAAATATTGCCTATATGTTATTCTAATTGTCTGGCTATCTACGTACCAAGTTTCATTGCAATCGGTTCAGTAGTTTTTCTGTGAAAGAGCAACAAACACACACACAACCTTACATGCTTTCGCATTTATAATATTAGTAGGAAGTAGGATAGTAGGATTACTGTCTTAAAATCCACACCATAAACATTAAAAATAGAAAGTTCTTTTTGATTATTATATATTATATTTATATATAGTATTATAGATAGTAGATTTTTGTTAGCGACCAAATCGCGGGCACATTTAAATATATTTTTACCAACCCGTGTGTATAAAATCGAAATCAGATTCCTAAGCGAAGATCTGTTTTAAGTTCATGGTTATTATAGTGAAAGATTACTATTTTAAAAATATCCGGTTTCAACTTATACTAGTTTTAAATACGCTTTCATTGTTTATATTATTCAATTAAATTCAAACAAATGATCACTTATAAGATCTGACATTAATGACAGTGTAATATCCCCCTTATACATTACAGATTTTTCTTAAAACAACAGCTAATGCCCTTCCGTGTCATATGACATTCGACATTGTCTCCTTCCATAATACCGAGATCAGACAACTGTGCATGTTATTGTAGAGATGAAATTCTATTTACTGTAAGAATTATCTGTGGTCCAATGAACAAGGTGTCGCGAAGTAATTTTTTTTTTTTATGGCAGGGCAAGCAAAGGAGCAGGTGGGCCACCTGATGTTAAGTGGTCACCACCGCCCATAAACACTTGCAACACTAGAGTTACAAGTGCTTTGCCGGCCTTTCAGGGACATATACGCTCTATTCTTGAAGGCCCCAATGTCGTAATTGTTCGGGAACACCGTAGCTGGTAAATCGTTCCAAAGCTTCACCGTACGCGGAAAGAAGTTGCGGGTGAAGCGTACGGTGGTGGACCGCCAACCATCCAGATGGTGCGGATGGAATTGGTTTTTAATATTAAACTTCAAATATTTTCATGTTATTTAGTCAGCAGACTTAGAAAGGTTATTCTTTAATTAGATTTTACTAGCCACGCCCGCGGTTTCACCCGCGTAAGGCCGTATCCCGAAAGAATATCGGGATAAAAAGTTGCCTATATGTTATTCCAGTTGTCCAGCTATCTACGTACCAAATTTCATTGCAATCGGTTCAGTGGTTTTTGCGTGAAAGAGCAACAAACACACACACATCCTTACAAACTTTCACATTTGTAATATTAGTAGGATGGTTCCGCACGCAAAGGGTAAAACAGGATCGTTTTACTAAAACCTCACTGTTTTTCTACCCGTCTGTTTGTCCATGCGTCCGTCCGTCTATCATCAAGCTGTATCTCATGAACCGATACAGTTAGACAATTGAAAAGTTCAAAGACGATGCATTTATTTGGATTATAATTAAAACAATAAAAAAAGCAACGGTTGGCACGGTCAGAAATTGGATGGGATTTTCGGTTGCTTTAACTTATTTGTATGGAACCCTTTGAATCTTAATCGTACTTGACCAATTTATTATGTTAATCAAATATCAAACTGTACATTATATTATGGAAATATCATAGCATAAATGTTTTAGAAGCAGTCCGTACAAGAAGAAAATCAATATACACGTATGGTGATAATTCGTCTCTTAGTGTGTGTAACAATAATTGACACACACACACAAAGACCTATGAACACGCGTGCATTATAAGCACAAATACAAAACACTGTATTTTTTTATTTATAACCCCAGAAATGCTTTGTTCTCATAAAAACCCATCAAACAATCTAAAAGTATATAACTTAGAATGCAAAGAGTACAAATCGAAAGGAAACGAACAGGAGATAATATCCTCTACAATGGTTGCGGATTTGCGGAGAACGCATCCCGGAAAAAATTCCGAGATCTCAATATTGAGGTGATCCAATATCCACATCCACATACTAGCGGACTCACGCAACTTCGTCTGTTCTCAGATAATATTTAAAGACACAACAGTGTTTGCCATCAGGTAGTATATATATATCTCGAGAAAACTAAAACATGTTTTAATTAGAGAATCACTTGAAGTGTCTAAATTGCTAATATACAGATAATATATAAGGACATTATTTAATCCTGGCAATCCTGATCAGGATAAAGATAAACTCAAGTACAGTAATGTCACAGCTCTCATTGGAAATAGTCCAATATAAAAATTACTTTAACGTGTTTAGCCAATCTTGAGTAATATACTAACACTAAACTTGGAGCATATTCATCTACATTCTACATGCATGATTATTATTGACTAGCTGTTGCCCGCAGCTTCGCCCGCGCGGTTCTAATAAATTTTGCATGGTACAAACTTTCATCCCCTATTTTATCCCCTTGGGGGCAGAATTAATCAATCCTTTCTTAGCGGATGCCGACGTCATAACACCTATCTGCATGCCAAATTTCAGCCTGATCCGTCGAGTTGTTTGGGCGTTGATAGATCACTGTGTCAGTCAGTCAGACAGTCAATCAGTTAGTCAGAGCTATATATATATATAGCTGTGACATTATATATATATACAAATTAGACTATTTTACTCTTAGTTATGAGTTTTGTTTGATCTCATAAATTCATGTTAACGCTTGTGTGTAAGTTGTGGTCACATTAACTGGTTGTCTCTACGCTAAGGTATATTTATGAATGATATTACTTAGTCTGGCCATAAATACTGTTACACTTAATTATAAAAAAATATTACATTTGAATTTCGAATCTGTCA
>NW_024045131.1:2810288-2824899 GCF_012273895.1 Zerene cesonia | reverse complement strand
TAATAAATGTTATTTGCAGTTAACAATTTTCTTTTTTCTTTATTACAATATTTATGGCAAGACTAGGTATATAGCTTAAGTACACATGTAACGACCTTTTGTTATCCTTAAAATAAAATACATATTACCTAAAATATAATGCCTATCTCAAATTCTCTTATTCAGTATTATTTTCTTCGTTTGAATCACTATTTTGAAGATACAAAATATGATATTTTATGTAATCGGCCCAAATAAAATCAATGTGGGACAACTTTAAACATTGTCATAAAAATAAAACCTAAACGAACCCACTAGAATTTAAAATTCAATTTTAGAGACAACTGAATACAAGCTATAGTGATGGTTTTTATTAATTACGATTAAAGAAAGAATGAAAAAATACAACAATATAATTTATTAGACATTTAAAAAAACGCCATCTACAATACAGAAAAGATATAATGCAACTTTATCATTCTATTGTAGTTTATACTAATGCCTATAGATGTCACTGTTTCCAAAAACCTTAGATTATTTACTAGCAATAACTAGAAAAGATAACACAAGAGCATTATTTTAAACATCACAAAATAAGGTATTTAATATTATAGATAATATAAATGTATATATAATACCATACTAATGTATTAGTAGAATAGTCTATTTTAGTCGATGTGTCTTTTTGTATATTGTGAATTGACTTATTATGTAGGTTTATTTAAATAATTTTTCATTTCTTATTTACTGCTTACCCCAGTGTCTTCGTACTTATCAGTGGAGTCTTCAAATTTAAAAATCCGTTAAGCCTACTCATATTCTTTTCTCGTCCGCCGTCTGTGGTCGTTGAATCGGCCCTAAAAAAGAAAACGTATTATTATTAACTGCTCGTCTCCACTTCCAGGCATTGCATTTTTGTATTTTTCAAAACTTTTAACAGTTATTCCTAGTGAAGGCAAATCTAACGCACACACACACACACAAAATCTTTAAAATCCGTTCGTCACTTGTAAACCGTGTAACTAATATGATTTAATTGTGTATATAAAAATAAAACAAGATTATGCGTTTAAAATATTATGAAAAAGATGTAAATACAGATAACATAAATACTTCATAATAAGTCTGTAAAATTGCTATGGTAAATACTACCAATTTTAAAAATTTAAAATACTGCCATCTAGCGATGTCATTATAACCTACGCGGCCACATACGTTGCATACTTTGATCATCCTGTACGGTTTTGCATAATGTCTACTAGATGTCGCTTTAAACAAGAATCAGTTTTATGATACAAATTCGAAATTAAACAGTATATAGCGAAAAGTTTGTGAAAATGTCACCAATAAATAAAATAAGTATCACATAAATCTATTAAATTATCAAATCACTCAATGATTTTCGGAATAAAAAACACTTATTCATATTGTAAAAACATTCAATATGTATGTACATCCTCACGATAGTTGACTTTTTTATAAGTATAGGTTATTTTGACATAAATAATAATTAATTACGATGCTTATCCTACTAATATAAACGTGAAAGTGTCTAATTATATATGGATCGATGTTTGAAACTCTTTCACTTAATAACTACTGAATGGATTCTAATAAAAGTTTATAATATTATAGCTTATTCATCAGAGAATACCCTTACACATCAGAAATTGCCAGTGATTTCGTCCGCGAGTGAAACCACGCGGCGCAGCTAGTAAAACATGCTAAGTTTTTAAACAGTACATTAGCCGACACTGCCTTAACTACCCTACATCATCAATAAGCTATAAAATATATTAATTATCTATATAAAATACATAATAAGTTTTACATAGATACTAGGTAAGCAGGTACATATAATTATTTCAGAGGATCTGGTATACATCACTTTCTGCAGTTGATACCTAAGTCAGTCATTAGCAGATTAAAATACTTATATTCGCTCCATTTTATCTATACCACAGATAAAATAGTATACAGTATAAAATAGTATTACAGACTAGACTATACTGATAATATTTAGCTGCAGAGCTTGTATGGACCCGATAATCTATAGAACTAGGATTTTTACAAAAAATTCCTGCGCCTGTGCTAAGGCTGCATATACCACGGGAAAAGCCGAATCGTACAGCTAGTTTTATTTATAAAAGAGTCAACTAATACAAAAAATAATTATATATTCTCTGTATTGTCTTGAATTATACTTTTGTAGAGGCAAGTGTTTCCGTTCGTTTGCCGGTTTTCAGGTAGTTCTCTCGAGGTTTGAATTCGCGCCAGCTCGCCAGTCTTTACTTATATTATAGACTAGCTTTTGCACGCCGCTTCGCACGCGTTTCGGAGTTGTTTAATAGATATATAGAGTTATATGTAAACCTTTCTCTTGAATTGGTGAATCTATAAAAGAAATTTATTGTGGGAGTCGAACACACTTCGGCACGAATTGGGCCAGCTCGCACCGGGGAAGTACCACACCCCCACAGAAGACCGGCATGAAATAGTGGCATGCCACTGTGTTTCGTACGGTGAGTGGGGGAGCCGGAGGCCCATTTCCTTTTCCTTACCCTTCTCAGTCCATTCCTTCTTTTTTGTCATTAATCCTTTCCTTTTCACTTACCCCATAAAAGCGGGCAGCGCATTCGCAGAGCCACCTTTGCGAATGTTCACGGGCGATTGTGATCGCTTACCATCAGGCGAACCACCAGCTCAGTTGCCCGCTTTTACATAAAAAATAAAAAAAAACCGTCAAAATCCGTTGTGTTGTTTAAAAGATCTAAGCGTACATATATACAGACGCGAGAGGCGGACTTTGCTTTCACCATGTAGTGATGCTAATGCTCCATGAATTTTCAAGCCATAAACTATTTTATAATCCTACATCATTCAATATACTATCAATAAATGTATGCAATATTCACTTGCATTTTATAAGTAGTGAAATGTAACATGCAGCAGTCGTGTAGATTTTCGACTTCTGGCCCAATAAAATAAGCTTTTTAGATTCTCTGGTAGTTGGTACTCGTGGTAAAAGAACAAATAAATATTTTTTTACAAATAAATAAATGGTTTTTGATATCTATAAAGCTGTAGTTTCACTTATCTACAAAATAATTACTTACTGCGTCCCGCAGTTTCGCCCGCGCTAGTCCGTATCCCGTACGAATATCGGGATAAAAAGCTTATATACATTTCCAGTAGTCCAACTATCTGCATACCAAATTTCATTGCAATCGGTTGAGTAGTTTTTGCGTGGAAGGCTGATCAGATCTAGATCAAAATCAGTGTACTGATAGATTATCATATTTGCAACTTTTTAGTCGGGTATCGCACAAGTAAAGACGAAGTCCGATGTGAAAAATTATTTCAGTGTTAGATAGCCCATTTATTGAGGAAGGCTGTAGGCTATATGTTTACCACGAACGAAGCCGGGGCGGACCGCTAGTATGAAATAAAGGGGCAAATTTGATGAAAATTAATCTGGAGTTAGATGTGTTTAGACGTACAGATTACTAAGAGAACCGACAAAAGATATCTACACTAATATAATAAAGAGGAAGAATTTGTATTTTTGTTTGTCTGTAATGGATAAACTCAAAAACTACTAGAACGATTTTAAAAATTCATTCACCATTACAAACCTACATTATCTTGATATAACATAGGCTACATTTTATTTTAGAAAAAGTAGGGATCCGTAAGATATTTGGGGTTTTCGGACCCAAGGTGTAAAAAATCGGCTAAAATTCTCAATTTTTGTTGTTTTGCATTACCATATATATATGAGCTAAAATTATTTGTTCGACAAATGGACATTTATTATTTGTATTATTTATAACTACATTTTTACGCAGATTTAACTCGAAAATCTGAAAACCTTTGAGCTACCGCATGCAGCTTCTAGATATAAACACATATATGTATATATATATAACTATTCGGCTGAACCCTATATGTACACAACCCTCAACCACAACAAACAAAGAAAAAGGATTTTTAAGTATATACTACACTACTTAATTTTTACCTTTTTAAACTCATTTTCTGACTTTGCATTCACGAACTCATAAAAATGTCACTATAAAACCTCTTTGGTGCACCAACTTTTTATTTACATTGCACCAGTCGGATACTGCGCCAAAATTCAAAATTAGAACGCAAAATTCCCGGCGTACTCTTAATTTCTAAAAATCGAACACGTCCGAAATTTCACATTTAGATTTGGAACACTGCTTGGATAGGTATACCGGTTGGATCGAAACGCAACTTTGATCCACCAATTTCGTGAATAGACTGAGTTGTGCCGGTTTAAGAATTCCCATCCACATCCTGTGTTTATAACGTAAATACGACCTTGTTGCTTTAGTAATACAATGCATTTTCGTATAGCAGGTGATAACCAAATCAACCCTTAAAACCAGTCCATGTAAATTGCGGCTTTATGAGCGCGCAATACGGTTTATTATACATTGCAATGGCAGCGCAATGCAGAACAAACGAAAAGTATTTTCCTCTAGGCGCCGCTGTGAGCCACTCCATTGAAAAATAAATCTCTTGTTACAAGAAAATATTGTGTTGTATAAATTTGAAGCAGAATTTAAGCATTTGTACAGATGTGATTAAGATGTATTTACATTGCTGTCCAAAATTGAATCATGACTTCTGTTAATAGAGTTCAAATTTGGGTTTTCAACGAAATTTTTTGTGGTTTGTCCGGAAATTTTTTCGATTTAGTTTTTTAGTTTTGCAATATATAAGCAAGCAAGTTCCATATATATCTCGTTCTTATACAAGTACTAGCTGCGCCCCGCGGTTTCGCCCACGTATGTCCGTAACCCGTAGGAATATAGGGATCAAAAGTTACCTATATATTATTCCAATTGTCCAGCTATCTACGTACCAAATTTCATTGCAATCGGTTCAGTAGTTTTTGCGTGAAAGAACAACAAACATACACACATACTTACAAACTTTCGCATTTATAATATTAGCAGCATTACAAGGAATAAAATTCTCTAAAGTAATAAATGCATTATATTTTGTTTTAATTTGTATGAGAAAAATGGTAAAAAATGGGGTATTTTTTCTTTTGAAAAAGAACACTACTAAATCTGCAGTTCATAAGATTAATTTAATGAGACTTCTAACAAAATAGGCATATATATGATGCATTTTTAGTGATTATCGTGCCGCCTTAAATAAGTACTCATTCCATTGTGGGAAAATATTACATAATAATTACATTTAATTACTATTTATGAATGTGACGGAGATCAATAATTAAACTCATTTATCTGGCGTTAAAACATATAATCTTAATTATTGAAGAGTCGATTGATTTTAAAACAAATCTATTTATATAAATATTAATCAAATTATTCGATCAATTTATATCCATCTTCTTCTAAATAAACACAATTATCCAGATATATATTTCATGACATATTTCGCTTTTTTGGCATTCTGCCCGCGGTTACCTGGTAGAGATGTGCACGGTGATAAGGCCGGCAATTGTACTATATCATTGGTATGTAATGGTAAATTGTCTTTCTGTATGTATTTTTGTTTTTAAAATACAATAAAGAGTAAAATAAATCTTACTAATTTTATAAATGCGAAAGTTTGTAAGGATGTGTGTGTGTGTGTTTGTTGAAGAGACACTTTCACGCAAGAACTACTGAACCAATTGCAATGATATTTGGTACGTAGACAGTTGGACAAGTGGAGTAACATATAGGAAACTTTTTATCCCGATATTCCTACGGGATACGGACTTACGCGGGTGAAACCGCGAGGCGCAGCTAGTACATGATATTTCTGAAATGAATTCAAATTAGCTATATCCAGCAAATTGAATTCTTCAAGATCTATTTCAGCGGATATGGCATAAAATTCATTAAAAATTCAACTCTTTCTTTCTTTTTCTTTCTTTTCTTTATTTCTGAATGGTACAAATAAAAAGAGCAATACAGAACAAACCCGCCAAATTAGCTTTATTTGTGTAGATGGCACTTATGTATCGGAATCTAACGTGTCCATATCGCGGTCAAATTTCGACTCTATTGTAACTTATTACGGTCGAGTTTCCTCTATCACATAATTCAGTCCAATTTGCAACGTGATGGTCGAAGCGTTTAGCTTTATTTGACGTTTTATGTGAAGGGCATTAGGTGTCATTATGTCAATATTAGGAACACTAATGTCATTATTAGGACTAATTATGTCAATATTGGGGAGAATTTGCGGGTACAAAGCGGAACTTAACAAGATTACGCGTTAATAAATTCGGGAGACATGTGGAACTTTATTGATATATAAAAGATAAGAAATTATTATCCTTTTTCTTATTTAACGGAGACGTTGAAATTTTGGACGATAAATAAAAGAAAACATAATTTTATAAGATTAGCTGATGTCATTTCTCACTCAAACATATATCATTACAAACTCACTTAATTAATTTTGGTTTTTGCGTGTTTTCCCAAGTCAGAACTAGTTGTGAGAAAGTCCAGTTATAACTAGTTCAAACTAGGGAAAACGCGTTTTAACCGAAAACGGGTTTAGTGGTAACAATATACATACTTACATAAAATACATAAAATTACGTATATAAGGTTCATTTTATACATTGAATGAAAACTAAAAAAGCCCCTAGGGTCTATAAGTAAAACAAGAGAAAAAAAATGTTAGGTTGTCTGTCTGAGGCAATAAAAGCTATAATAAGTTACAACAGACGCCTGGCCATATCTCCTTAATAATTATAGTTTAAAAAAAACAAAAAAACACGCTATTATCATATTTTGTAAATTGAAAAATGGAATAATTTTATCAAATTAGTGTATTGTCATCGGTCCTCAATAAATCTACAAAGTTTGAACGAAATCTGGCCGTTTAAAGTGGGTCAAAATCGCGCCCAAAGAAGTCGGTTACAAACAAACAAACATACAAACATACAGGTGAAGCTAATAAAAAGCGTGTAAAAACAGTTGTTTCGGAGATTACAAAGCACAAATAGGCTGGTTTTTCATATAATGTCAGGATGGTTCGCCTGATGGTAAGCGATCACCACTGCCCATATACATTAGCTTAGAGTTTCCGCAAATGTCGCTTTAAAGGGATAAGGAAAGGATTGAGGTTCTGAAGAAATTACTGGCTTCGGAGATGCGAGGATAAGGTTTCACTTTTGCATGCAAACACAAACATTTATACAATAAGATTTCTTATTGAAGACCTTTTGAATCGTCATAACATAGTTATAACATTTACCACCAGATCAGATAGCAAGTTCTACAGAGAAGGGCCGGCAAGAAACTCTGTAGTTGCTCTTTATAAATAATCTAATATATAAAATTCTCGTGTCACAGTTTTCGTTGCCATACTCCTCCGTAACGGCTTGACCGATTTTGATGAAATTTCTTGTGCTTATCCGGTATCTATGAGAATCGGCCAATATCTATTTTTCATACCCCTAAATGATAAGAGTAAGGCAGAACAGCGTTTGCCGGGTGCAGCTAGTATTAATATATCATCATATATTTTTCGTAATTTAATCACACCGCAACACTAAACGAAGTTTTTAGTTCAGAAGCATTATTGATTTGATAATTATGTCATTCCATTCTAAAATATTATAAAAAACTAATTTTAAATAGCGTCCATTAAAATAATTATTCAAAAGTCTTTAGTGGATGAAGCAAAAATAACTTTTCCATCTCAAGGGCAGAGTATTCAGCTCTATTCAGGTCAATTTAGGTCAAAAGACCCTAACTACTTAGATTTAGGGTCGGGCAGTATACAAGTGCTGGTTCCAGTCTTTACTTGGATGGACTTGGTGCCAGTAATTATGCAATCAATATACATAGTAATAATCCATTGCTATCCCATTTGAGAGTAGTGGGTGCACGGGGAAATAATATTACCCGTAACCTACAGTGGGTCATAGCTGGGGGGCCACGGGTAATATTCCGATGTCTATTTATCTTTGTTGTATGTGTATGCGTCTTTAAAGGTCTGTCCTCTTAAAGGACTGGACTATATATTCTGTATTGTAAATAAATAAAATGGTTCTTAACACCTTTGATTTTAAAATAAACTTCGTTGTTTGTACATCTTAAACCAATTTTATTTACCGATTTTATTGTTAATTCTGTTTCATCATTATAAGTCCATCATTTATTCTATCAGGGTTAGGGCATGCATCATTTATTCGATCAGGCCTTCTATCAGGGTTAAGGTCATAATCCACTACGCTGGCCAAGTGCGGGTTGGCAGATGTCACATGTCGTCGAACTTTTGATTCTTGGACATACCGGTTTCTTATGTTTATTTCAGGTATACCGTTTTAGGTATTATCTATTAATGGTGCCCTGTATAGGTATGCAATGGGTCATTTTAAATCATATTATTCTCTGTGAAGATATGTTAGACTGTAAGCTTAACTGATAGGACCTGATTTCGATTCCTCTTAAGGACCTTCAAAAAAACAATCTGGTCCATACTACCTACTTACATGATTAAAATAAATATCACACTAATTATAAATGTGAAAGTTTGCTTGTTTGGATGTTAGTCCGTCAATCACGCTGAAACTTCTGAACGGATTTTGATGAAATTTGGTATACAGAGTATGAGCTGAATTAGGTGATAGGATACTTTTTACCACGATTAAATGCTCCCTTGGGATAAAACAGGAATCTTGTTATCCGGGCGGAGCCGGGACGAGCGTCTAGTAGGACATAAATAAACTTGCCTCCATAAAATACCCCTTTATTTTTGCACAACTTTGGATTTGAACCTGCGATCCATTGTTCAATATCTAACCAAGATACCAAGGGAAGTATCACATAACATCATATGATTCGAGATGCTTGGTTCACCTTGTTATACCTAGACCTATTTAACCTCATCGCCGCAGAATCTTGAATATGCATGAGACTCGATGGATGCTTCTAGATCTATACTTGGCGTGTCTATTATTTCAGCTTACATAGGTCTATAATTATGCACTGCGGTGTCTTGTGGTTGTGTTAGCTTATATTAACATGAATCTAGTCCACATTACGTTTGAAGAGCTACTTTCAATATCAAATCTCGTTACCTTTTACCATGGTTGCCTGGAAGAGATCACATCTAAGTGATAAGGCCGCCAGACAAATTGTACAGTTTCTGCCACTTTTATTATTATTTTTAAGTCTCCTTCCATGTACAATCTTGTTGAAGAGTTAAATAAATCTCTTATATATAAAAATCAATTGATGTTCGTTTAGTCTCGCTAAAACTGGATATTGGCTGGGCTGATTTTGATAATTTTGGTTTTGTTGCATTTATAATAGTCCAGGGAAGGTTTAAAAGGTAAAAATACGGATAAATGTTTCGAAAAAGGTCAATGGCGTTGCGAAGTTCGCCGGGTCAGCTAGTAAATATATAAAATATATCCATAATTTCGATTACTAAAGCTAGATATATCTATGCCTACTTTCATCGCAATACCCTGTCGATATACAGACTTCCATCCATTTTAGGTATCCACGTCAGAAGGAGAGAACTTAAGATTATATACATACATACGCTTGAAAAACAATACCCTCCTTCGGCTAGTCGGGTAAAAATAACATGAGATAGTTGCCTGTGATTTAAGTTTAGAGATTAGAGATTAGATAGATTTAGAGATTAGAGATTCATAGACGTAAAAGATACCTGTATAATACTCATTAATAATTTGAATCGTATTTCTTTTGCGCCCAAAACAGCTATTTTCTGAGATTTTATTATTAGATAACCGATTTATGTAATAACCCCGCCATTTATCATATAATAATCGTATATTCCAAATTAAACTGTATATCAGTGGGGTAAGATGGAAAATAACTTAACGCAATATTTCGAACCACTGTCATAAAAGCTTTGAAACTAAAATGAACTGTATGCTATAGACATAGAGTATAAAATATAAACGATTTGTAAGTACTTACGACGTTTTGATGTTATATAATTGACAGTTAAATAATTGTTCGATTTGTGATCGAAGATTGGATATTTGACATTATTTGATTTATGGCTTCTCTTCTATGATATTATTATTGTAATAAGAACAAATTTGAAGTTTAATGATGTGATTATTAGAAGTTATAATAGGCTAAGAGGTTAAAGGAGTCGAAGTTCACAAACGACGAGCATGTAATAATATTATAAAAAAAAGTTTGTAAGTATGGATGGATGTTTATTACTCTTTCACGCCAAAACAGCTTATCGTATCTATATGAAATTTGGTACAGAGATAGGTTATAGTCTGGTTTAGCACATAGATTACTTTCTACTCGGTTACCAGGCGAGTGAAGCCGCAGGATCCAGGTAGTATACTGTATATTTACCACGGAATAAATAAAAATTGAAATATTTTATTCACTTAAGAAAAACTTAAAACTCCTCAACTATTCCAACAGAAGCGCAGATTAAAAAAGTTCGAAGCAAGAAGCGATGCGAAACGTTGACAGTTGATCCGGATTGCAAAATGGCGCGAACTGAATTATTTATCGTCTTTTAAAGTTTACCAGCGTTGGATTGCTTCGAATTATGTTATCCGATTTAAAGGTAGAGGTCAAAGTATATGTTTTTATTTAATTTTTACTTTTACATTGAAATCCTACTAATATTATAAATGCGAAAGTTTGCAAGTTTGTGTGTGTGTTTGTTGCTCTTTCACGCAAAAACTACTGAACCGATTGCAATGAAATTTGGTACGTAGACAAGTGGACAACTGGAATAACACATAGGAAACTTTTTATCCCGATATTCCAACGGGATACGGACTAACGCGGGTGAAACCGCGCGGCGCAGCTGGTTATAAATATTATAATACACAAGAACTTGTCCAATAAAGCAGATAAAAACAAGACGAAGGGAAATCAACAAATATAATAAATAGTTGTTACAATTCGATCTAGACAAGCTTCCATCTTTATAGCGTCGTAAACCTGTTTACCCCGCAAACTTATCTCTCACGTTTTTACCGACCGTGCAAAAAGGGGTGACCCGATAGAATAGACAGTCGCGATTAGCTGAAGTTTTTAAATTATGTATGTTTTCGTAATGTTTGTCTAGAAGTTCACTAATAATATTAAGAGTTTGTTTGTTTGAACGCGCTAATTTCAGGAACTACTGGAACGATAATTGCTCGATCGTTAGAAACGGTTCCTCTTCCCCTACTGCTCCTTTATTTTAAATATGCCTTTTTTTTAAGTGGGGAAATCTTGCATAGATACCCACAACCCCCGGGGAAGATGCCCCGCGGGTTATGTCGGATTCCTACCGACTAAAACCCCACTGTGTTCCGTCAAGCCGCATTGATGAAGGGGCCATGGGTACTTGTTAGATTCGTCCGCGACCCCCTCGGCGAAACCCCTTAAATATGCCTACTTTTCACGACACAAAACATTATACAAATAGTGATATATTTGTATGGTGTAAGACATTCGTCAACTGGAACAGTATACAAGTAAATCCACGTTATAGCAGTAGTAAAACATCCAGAAAATTCACGTTTTCACTAATTCAAATGTTTTATTTCCGAGACACAGCGCGCAAGTGTCTATCTCCTGGCAGATGTCACCGCTTAACCACAGACTACATACAATGTTGCCAATAACGATCTAGCAAGTAAAAGATAAGAAATATCCTACTAATATTATAAATGCGAAAGTTTGTAATGATATGTGTGCGTTTGTTGCTCTTTCACGCAAAAACTACTAAGCCGATTGCAGTGATATTTGGTACATAGACAGCTGGACAACTGGAATAACATATAGGCAACTTTTTATCCCGATATCCCTACGGAATATGGACTTACGCGGGTGAAACCGCGAGCGTAGCTAGTAAATTCAGTCTCACAAACAGACCTGATTAAAGAGATTTTACCGAAAAACTTAGATACGGTTTTATATTTTGATATAAAACTCTTTGTAATGGATATGCAGATAGAAAACTATACGGGTTTTTCTGATTTTAAAATCATAATTATTTATATACCACACCTCCAGATAAGATTAACATTAATATATTATTATGATAAAGCTATTGTGTTTAGAACAACCTTACCCTTCCCAGTCCTATCCTTTCTTTTAGCCCTTCACTAGCAATATGAAATACCCAAAGATAACTTTTTTGTATACTTTATCCTTTATAATATTAGCATAGTAAAGGCCAATGCTAAGAAAAGCCACATAACGCTACAATATTATATACTTTCTTACAATTTAAACAACAATACAATTTCTACCCAAACGATAAAACACCCTGTTGTTAAAATTTACTGTCTGCCCGTTTGTCCTGGGCTTTCCTTCTGTCACCAAGCTGTACAGATGATGTATTGTTGTTGATATAAAAACAAACAAAAAAAAAACGAAACAGAAAAAAGCAGGCTACATTTATTCCGTATTTTTAGATATATACTCCACGTTCACGAGTCCAACTCGCACTTGATTGTTCTAGAAGATACTAACTACTCACCGGATAGCACAGCTGGTGCCCTCCTCTTCATCTTCCCTCTTCCTCCGTCTACTCCGGATATACAAATAGGCGGCAATCGCAAACAAGATGGCCGCCAGACCGAAACATAATATCGATACTAACACTACGTCACGCACTTTCATTGTGATCTGAAACAAAATTCAAATTTGTGTAAAGTTTATAATATTATACAGTAGCAGACACACACACATAACGCGCGCATTCACACATGCATACATTCGACATAATTTTATATTATTTATATGTTAATACAAGCTGTGCCCCGCGGTTTCACCCGCGTTAGTCCGTATCCCGTAAGAATATCGGGATAAAAAGTTGCCTGTATATTATTACAGTTGTCCAGCTATCTACATACCAAATTTCATTGCAATCGGTTCAGTAGTTTTTGCGTGAAAGAGCAACAAACTCCACACATCCTTACAAACTTTCGCATTTATAATATTAGTAGGCTATGAAAAAATTATCTGATTATTTTTGGTTTGAGGAGGGTTTGTACTTGTTAAAATGGGTGAGTTATTATTCTCCTACCTAAAGACACTTAAGCCACGACGCAGCCGGGATAAGGTTGTTGATTCTAACCTCAAAAGTGTTGTGTATAGTAAGCATAATATTCTGGCTATTTAATCTGGTTTTCCATATACTCTTTCATAATCTGTGGATGACAAATGACATTTTCGAATGCATGGTTACTTTTCATCGCTTTCTCTCATTATCTGTTCAAATAAGGAAGCAATGAACAACGAACTATTAATCCCTGTATGTAGTAAGAAGATTTGCGTATGTGGTAGAAAAATAACAACGGCTGTGGTGGGAAAATAACTATCTATAAAATTTCTATTAAATATAATAAATAAAATATGCCTTCAAACTTTTGATTCGTCGACCGGTTTCTTTCATTCTTTCACCGTTTCGTTAGTGTAGATAAATTGAAAAATGTATTATTTCTTGCACTCTCCGTCCAAGGTCGGAGGTCTCGAAGCCACCTAGCTAACCTAAATATAGATATTATAACCAGAAACGCATATACACACGAGCAGCAATCTCTAAGCTGCAAGCTATAGCTAAAAAACAGCGGTGAAAACATTGGCCTTAGCCATTTCGCCTGTTTGTGGTATATGGTATCTTGTTATATGTACGTACGTGTCCCCTAGTGGGGTATGGGGCAGATAATATTCATCATCATCATCATCAGCCCATATATGTTCCCACTGCTGGGACACAGGCCTCCTATGAGGGTTCAGGCCATAATCCACCACGCTGGCCAAGTGCGGGTTGGCAGATGTCACATGTCGTCGAACTTTTAATTCTTGGACATGCCGGTTTCCTCACGATGTTTTCCTTCACCGTTTAAGCAGTGGTGATGTTATCCACATGCGCAGATAAATTGAAAAATCTATTTATTTACTGCACGCTCGCCCGGTCTCGAACCCCGACTTACCGATTTTGAAGTCCGAGGTTCTCACCACTGAGCCACCACTGCTTTTTTGATAATATTCATTGATCGATTATCTTTATACATCTGTTTCACTGACCGATTTTATTTATGGACGAGTAGGTGGTCAGCTTTCTGTATCCTGCCAGATCGATATATTTTTTATAATATCCCCACCGGGAATCGAATCCAGGACCCTCGGTTCAATTCGAGACTTCCCTCGCGCAGCTTGGATCGCACGTACGTCTTTTTGGCTGCTGCAAGTTTAATTATAATTTTAAATGTTGATTCCGTGAACTAAAAGTTTGTGTATATTTGAAAAGTTATTGTGTAATATATCAATAAAGAATTCTAGAAATAAACTCGTAAGAACCAAGAAATCAGTGAATAAAAAGCAAAACAGTGATTAGTGGAACAAAGAAACCTGCAAGTCATTCAGTGTAACTCGCTTGTAAGGTCAATGAACTGTCCTTGAAGTTATACTTATAATATTTGATTGAAGAATACGTAGTTAGCATTCATTGCTAACTCCAAGCAACGTTTGGCAGTGCTAGGGAACATACCGACCATCCGTCCCATCGGTTCCGGGTGTCTGAGGTTCGATCCTCAGTGGCTACGACTACATTTTAATTTTTATTTTTATTGTCTATTTTTTTTATTATTATTTTTTTTTTTTTTTTT
>NW_024045131.1:2804198-2809288 GCF_012273895.1 Zerene cesonia | reverse complement strand
ACACAGCGAAAGCTATATTAGGAGTCTGGGTTTCATGTTCTATGTGATTTATAATTTGTTCAATAAATGATTTTTTTTTTTTAATTGTACCAAGGAGGCGGTCAACATTACACATTATTTTTTACCACGAATAAAGTCTATTCTAATCTCCTAAACAAATCTAGATATTTCTCATCCGATCTAGATGGACTTAAAATTCTCCGCCGTAAAGTTAACAATCACAAGCAATTACAGCGAGAATCCAGTAACAAATTACTGTCAATTAAAGCATTCTCGTCCGTTATTTAATCACATTAAGAGAAAAAACTTGTGCCTTCACAAATAAGTGCATTACGCGTAGTCAGGACAGTGCCGCATTTGAGAGAACTGGGGCACTGAAAATCAGTGGCATACCTACGCCATAGGGCCAGGTGGTGCAGTGCACCAGGGCCCCGGAGCTCAGGGGGCCCTCTAACCTCAACTTTGAAAGAGGGGAGGAGGGCCCGCTTCTTTCCCTATGCACCAGGGCCCTTGTCCCTCTAGCTACGCCACTGCTGAAAATGTTATATAGGTATTTATTTGAACAGAATATAAGGCACAGAATGTTCGTTAATCACCAGTAAGCTAGTAAACTTATTTCAATAAACATTATTACATCACCTACGCTATAAAGAAAAAAATCAATTAAACTAATATGACACTGAATAACTAATTATAGATAGATAGATAGATTGATTAAACGTTTATTTAAAGACACATTAAATACAGGACAATTACAAAATAAGACAATTAAACAAAGAAAAATTAACACACAGAGGAAAGAATAGGACGAAGACAAATGTGCACTGTGTTTTATTATCAAATATACTTATTATTATAGATTGTGTATAAAATTATCGATCAAATTTCCGTTTGAAATTTAATTTGGAATAAAGTATTTATGTTCCGATTTATGTAGTAATATGATTAATAATAGTTTAATTGGTTTAAATATTTATTAAAAACTAGCCTACCCGGCCACGCGTTGCTGTGGGTGAGTAATAATTAAAAATATTAAGATTATAAATTATTGGCATAATTAATCGAAATAAAAACTATCCTATATCTTAAATTGAATCAAATTACACATAAAATGCCAAATTTCATCAAAATCGATTGATTTTGTAAAGAGTTCATTGGGAACATACATCATGACACTGGATTTTTATATATATAGTTATCATTGATAGTTGTTGATAACGTATTAGGTATTTTATTGAGTTAGATAAGTTCAAACGACTTACTTACGTCCTTAATATATAGATTAACTTATTTATAGTATGTGTACAACATGACACGCTTATTTACACCTCAATCCTTACAAAATCACGGTTCGATATATTGGGGCCCTAACATCACATCACACGGGGCCCCAAAATGATGCTCCCGGGTTCGGCCCCCGGGTATACGGAACCCGAACACGTATTGGTACTACGTGACGCGAATAAATGAGAGAACGCTATTCGAAATGGATTTCAGTATGGATGAAAGCCGATTTTAGTGTATTCCACGATGAATATGGCGGATTAAACAAAAGACCAGTGCAGTATCATCAAGGCTTATTTCAATTGTTGAATCACACTAATATTAAGTTAGTATTTTCATGTGTTGGATTTCACGCGAGTTTTATACATTTGACGCCTACTTTGTACAGTGGTAAACGCGTGAGCGTAGAACCGAGGGGTCCTGGGTTCGATTCCCGGTGGACAATAAAAAAAATGTCTCGGTCTGGCAGGACACAGAAGGTTGATCACCTACTTGTCCATAAAGAAAATCGGTCAGTGAAACAGATGTATATCATCTGCCCCATACCCCAGTAGGGGACACAGGACTTCACCTTTTTTTTTAATTTTTTTTTTTTATTCTTTATTGCACACTTTCACACTTACAAAATATAAAAAAGAAATAAATTTTTTATTATGCATTTAGAAATTAAAAACTTTTTAACGGATTTTAAACGCGATTTATTCATTATATTATTAACCCGACGTTTCGAACACTTTACAGTGAGCGTGCTCACGGGGAGACTCCTCGGGCTAATAAGATAATGAATAAATCGCGTTTGAAATCCGTTAAAAAGTTTTTAATTTCTAAACGTGAAAGTTGTTTGTTTAGATGTTTGTCCGTCAATCGCGCTGAAACTACTGAACGGATTTTGATGAAATTTGATACACAGACAGGGTATGGGCTGACTTGGATGTTAGAAAAATTTTTATCCTGATAAAATGCTCCCTTGGGATAAAAGAGGAATAAGCAGCCACTTAAACATTTGTATATATCCTATTTATTTTCCAATAAGTCTAGTTCTAGAAATGCATATTATTACAACTGGAGCTGGATTTTGTGAGCCTCGATCGGTAATCAAACCCAGGACCCTCGGTTCTAAAGTCACACACCACTGTACCAAGGTGGTCAGTATAATTTAGTCTTCAGTCTCAGTCAGGATTTATTTAGTTACTATGTTATAATAATATTACTGAACTTATAAGTTCACTGAAAGCAAAGTGTATAAAATATATCCATTGTTATAATATTGAGAATTGAACCCTGTATTCAAGTATTTTCGCTATGAAATCAGTTTTCTCTGTACAATATCTAATATGGGCTGGACTTGTTACCCCTAAGATGTGTTCACGAATTCGTGATTCGAATACATCATAAATCGTTCACGAGTTTTGATCCTAACCACTTATTCGCAATTCTACATGTAACCTTCGAAAAGCTTTATGAAACTACTAGCTGTGCTGCGCGGTTTCACCCGCGTAAGTCTGTATCCCGTAAGAATATTGCCTATATGTTATTCCAGTTGTCCAGCTATCTACGTACCAAAGTTCGTTGCAATCGGTTCAGTAGTTTTTGCGCGAAAGAGCAACAAACACACACATCCTTACAAACTTTCTCATTTATAATATAAGTGGGACAAACAGTCACTCAAAGATGTAGCTTACGGTAACAGAATTTTACAAATCGGTCCAGCAGTTTCAGAGCCAGTTTCAAACAAACATACAATGATATATTATGTGACTGGATTAAATGCTCCCTTGGGATACAACAGGAATTTTGATATGGGCGCAGTCGGGTCGAGAGTCTAGTATTATATAAAGAGGCTGGGCTGGAATCGCGCCAATGTCTTCACTATTTGGAATGGCGGAGTACTCTCGAATTATTTCATTAAACATTTTCTGAATAGATTAATATTTAGATATGTAACATTGTACTGCTAAAATGATACATTTGTAATACCGTAGACGTTTAGGTCCTGGACATAGTAATACAGTGCTTGTAGAAAATCTATATATTTACATAGTACATGGAATTAAATAAAGTACATATCAAAATACATATACAAAATAAAATGACTGAGAACAATGTTACATTTTAAAAATGTAAATCTTTACTAATATTATAAAGCTGACGAGTTTGTTTAACGCCCTAATCTCAGGAACTACTGGTCCGATTTGAAAAATTCTTTCAGTGTTAGATAGCCCAGTTATTGAGGAATGCTATAGGCTATATATAGTAACAGGTATTTTATTTTATTCCTAAATTTACTATAAAAGAAACATCGTTTATTTTTATATTTATTTGGCTATCCATAAAGTTATATTTGTAATGGCGTATCTCTTTACATTTTTTATGGCCAAAATCCGCAAAATCTCTAGGTTTTATTTACAAACCTTTTTATATCACCTGCAAATGCGTTAGGGTCGGTTGGCAGAACTCCAATGCGATCCATTTATTTCGGTTACACGCGATTCTATTTAAATTTCGGTTTCTCTTTCCCATTTTCCGTGAAAGTTACTATTGTTTGAGTTGTAATTTATTTCATTTTGGACCCTTTGGTTCTGGGCAAATCTTTTAGAAAAACAACTGACTCATAGTAAATTGTTTCAGTTATAATAGATGGGTTATTTGTATCGTATTAGGGCTAAATTTTAAATCCTCGGCTCAGTGAAGCTACAACTATCCATTGGTGAAAGAATTTTTGAAATAGAGTATCATCATTTCATCCGATTGCAAAAAAGATGTATAATTCTGAATTTGCTTGTTTTTCTTTTATTGCTACCTCATAGCTTTCGACTGGTTGAACAGATTTTGATGATTCTCTTATATTTGAAAGCTAACATCTAGTCCCATTACAATTAGTCTAGATCACATTAGTTTAGTTTTTCGTTTATTATATATATAAATATTATATTCCAATTTACTAGGGAAACTAGGGCGAGTAGCTAGTCTACCAATCCTACTAATATTATAAATGCGAAAGTTTGTAAGGATGTGTGTGTGTTTGTTGCTCTTTCACGCAAAACCAACTGAACCGATTGCAATGTAAACATGTAACGTTTTTATGCAAATAAAGATTTTATTTATTTATTTATTTAATGAAATTTAGTACATAGATAGCTGGACAACTGGAATAACATATAGGCAACTTTTTATCCCGATATTCCTACGGGATACGGACTTACGCGGGTGAAACCGCGGGGTGCAGCTAGTAATCATATAATTTAATTCAATAACAAATACTGGAATCCATTCCAACAATCGAAGGTTGCTTGCAGTGCCAAATGGCGTTTCTGTGATACATTACCTTTTCAATGTCATACACTTTGACCTTGGGAAGGGTCATTATTTTCAACCGACTACAAAAAAACACAAATACCAGCATTTTAATTCATTATTCGTATAGCATTACGTTATCTGTGATTCGTATCAAATTTTAATATTAATATATCGTTACTGACATAGTGTTTCAACGTAACGCTATGAAAGAAATGAATTTTTAAAGTAGATCGAATAAATGAATCCTACTAATATTATAAATGCGAAAGTTTGTAAGAATGTGTGTGTGTTTGTTGCTTTTTCACCCAAAAACAAGTGAACAGATTGCAATGAAATTTGGTACGTAGATTGCTGGACAACTGGAAAAACATATAGGCAACTTTTTATCCCGAAATTCCTTCGGGATACGGACTGACGCGGGCGAAACCGCGGGGCGCAGCTAATAATATTATAGTTATATAAAGGGAAATATTTGTACAATTTTTATGCTACTCTCTTTTTTTTTTTTT
>NW_024045131.1:2796513-2803198 GCF_012273895.1 Zerene cesonia | reverse complement strand
CTCCATTCTATTTGTTTTTAAATGCGGAACCGATTTTGATGACGTTTTGTTTCGTAAGTTACATAACACTGATTACATGCTATATCTTAATCAGATACAACGCATACTTAGCACACGTCAGAGTGCTTACTAATTATAAAAACCGTTAAATGTATGAGTGATATCCATCCAGAATTATTATAGAAACCTAATCAACCAAAAATACATTAAAAAAAAAACATTAACGGCCAATAAATATCCTTGCAATATTATTTTCTTCCTTCAGCAAACCAGTAAATCCAAGGCTTAATCGTACGTGAGAAGATAATATACGTTAGAAGAAAGGTTATTTGAAATAGAATAAAAACGGACCTTCGAAGGTACGAACGTTAGGTTCTGAAGGTTAGGGCACGAACAAATTCGATTGGAAGAAAATGTATTTATCATCTACACTTACTAACAAGTCCCATTACAATAAAGTTAATTTGTGATAAATTTCTAGAAGTTTTGAGACTTTTAAATTATGTACTTTATTAATGATATGGGGAAGGTACTGATATCTTTAATACAGGTTACTCTGTAATCTAGCAAAGATCCACCAAAAAGAGTCTTGAACCTTAATTGTTTGATACTTATTTGTCCTGCTACAGTGATGTACTTAGCTATAAGGTTAGGCTAACTGTTTGATTTAATAAACAATTTGATTTGATTTGATTTTCAACTAACATCAAGTAAGAAAACTTTCGAGATGCGTTTAGGGTTGATTAAAACCACCGACTTAACTGTTTGTATGTTTGTCTGTCAGTCCCATCATCAACAATATAAATGTACATAGCCAGCAAGAGATTGTAAGGTATTTGCATTCATCATCTGCAAAAAATGCCTAAAAGATTATATTCCCAACTCCATTTAGGGCTTCATTATAATTTTTTTGGCCCTCTGGAGCTTTGCGAAAATCTAATTTGGGCGTTTTGCAACAAAGGGCATTGTTACCGAAACAAAAAGTTAAGTAGCGGCAGAGAGCACGCCACGGGGATATGAGCTCCCTCGAGCGTTAGTTTGGCGTGAGATGTCCACTGGCTTGAGCTAGCTACTCGCCCGAGTTACTAAGGATATGAAATAAGAAATAGAATCATTTGGCATGACAAAACTTTTTGTACATTTTGAGTTATATTTTGTCCCTGGAAATTGTATAATTTATAATCTACAATTAAGTATATTTCATCCATTTTTTTCGTTTGTTTCTTTCTCTATTCCCACTTATTTGGTCAGTCCAGTAGTTCCTGATATAACCGCGTTCAAAGAAACAAAACTATCGTTATATTATGAAACATGCGTATAATTATATTAATAACAAATCATATAAGACTAAAATGTTGATTTACTTTAAAAACCTTACCTACCATAGAACCTACATCCATTTCCCCGCTAACATTATTAGAAATAATAAAATTATAAGCATCATATATTTCAATAGCTGCGGCCCGCGGTTTCACCCGCGTAAGTCCGTATCCCGTAGGAATATGGGGATAAAAAGTTACCTATATGTTAGTATTTTCTTGTGTTTGATTTTACACGAGTATTATACATTTAGAAATTAAAAACTTTTTAACTGATTTTAAACGCGATTTATTCATTATCTTATTAACCCGACGTTTCGAACACATTACAGCGAGCGTGGTCACGGGAGACTGAATGTCTCTCCGTGACCACGCTATAATAAATCCGTTAAAAAGTTTTTAATTTCTAAATATACCTATATGTTATTCCAGTTGTCCATCTATCTACGTACCAAATTTCATTGCAATCGGTTCAGTAGATTTTGCGTGAAAGAGCAAAAAACACACCCATCCATACAATCTTTCGCATTTACATTATTAGTAAGATTATAACTTGTTAAACAGCCTCTGAGAATTGAATTGTTAACTATAAGTCCATGAATTTCAGATAATTCTACGTCTAGTTCACGAACTAATTAGGCATTGTCCTTTATTCAAAATAGCGGGAATATATTTGATCAATTTCGTCACTTGAAAGCAGCGTTATAAGGCCTCTAATATAATGGAACTGTAATGATGAATTCATTATGACTCTATACTAATATTATAAAGCTGATGAGTTTGTTTGTTTTAACGCACCAATCTCAGGAACTACTGGTCCGATTGAAAAATTCTTTCAGTGTTAGATAGCCCATTTATTGTGGAAGGCTATAGGTGTTATACACATAAACCTTGCTCTTGAGACACTCTATCTATTAAAAAATCCCATCAAAATATGTTTCGTAATTTTATAGATTTATGCATACATAGGGCCATAGAAACACAGAATAGTGCCTCCCGTGTAGTCCTATTTAAATAAGGTTTAATCCTGATACTTGAAGGCGGTTCAGTTTTGTTTAGTAGTGGAAAAATTTATTATTATTGTGACCAGGTAAGCCATAGACAAAAAGAAGACTAGTCTTAGTCTATTACTCAGTTATTAGACAGTTATTAGTCTTTTTTCTCGTCTAAGATAAGACGATTTAGTCTTCTTTTTGTATATGGCATTCCCGGTCACAATAATAACAGATTTTTGATGATGCTGATGTATGTATATTTGTGTAGTGCCATAGACAAGAACAAGGACTCTCTCATAACTAACTCAAGAGACGAAGTATCGATTTAGACACTAACCTCGTTCAAGCGAAACTTTACCTACAGAAGTAATATTGTGATACTCCGCTACTGCTATCAAACATAATCAATTATAGTTCATCATTAAACCCAATCTTTGGCAATTTGTATATTGGCTTTATTACTCTGTTTAGATTTGCGTAGTTTATTTAGATTGGGGAGATTGAAATTTAATTGTTTCTGTTTTGTTTCAGGTGTCGGTTGTGTTCATGTCTATAGAGATTTGTTTATTTACGAAGTTTGTTAGTCTGTCACTATAAAAGAACGTAATAGACTATTCGAACTACAATACACGTTTAAGTGCATGTTATGAATTAAATCTGTCCGTTTAAAGTAGGTAATGAAGTCGAAACGAGATAGATAAGAGTGTTGAAAAGACAAAAAAGGGTTAATTGTTTTCGTAAGATACATTTAAATAGAATTTCGAGGAATATTGTATTATACAGTTGTTCGGTTAGTTAGTTCTAATCTCTTAATATGTTATATATTTGTTTTTCCTTATTCTCTCTTTAATAAGTGCAATAAAGAATAAATTAACAAATAAATATTGTATATGAATATTTCTTCTCTTTTTTTCTTTTCTACTTAAATTATTTTCTAGAATTTTGACATTATATATAACATATCATAATAATCTTCTGACGTTAAAACGACGGTGTGTTATAAGTTTGACGTGTGTGTGTGCGTATGTGTATGTGTGTCATAGAGAGAGAGAGACAGAGTTGTGTGTGAATGTGTGTGCAGTTAAATTCGCCACCAACTTAACTCTATTTCAAATTGCGTGCTTATTTACAATTTTAAATGAATTAACAACAAGAGATAGTTAAAATTTATTTGAATTGTTACTCCGTCTTTATAGACCGGGACTATGGACAAATTGTTGAAATTTGCATACTAAAAAGCTTTCGTATTGGATAGGATACCTAGTTAATTTATTCCGTGACAAGTGTAAGACTAGGGAAAGGTTGGGAGTGTCCCTGTGGCCATTTAAACTAAAAAAGTTGCAAAATTCGATAACTTTTTTACTTGGTATGTAGCTAGGCAGGCAGTTAGACATTCTTTATGGTCTACGACGCTCGTCCTGAGTCCGCCCGGATATCACGATTCCTGTTTTATCCTAAGGGAGCATATGATCGGGAGAAAAAGTATCCTATCACCCAAGTCAGCTCATATCCTGTCTGTATACGAAATTTCATCTAAATCCGTTCAGTAGTTTCAGTGTGAGTGACGGATAAACATACAAACAAACAAAATTTCACATTTTCACATTTATAATGTTAGTGTGATTCTGTTTTTCATTCACTTTAGGTTGCAACGACACAGAGTATCTATAGAAAGTTCTAGAAGTTTCTACATGTAACATAATCATAAAATAGGCATTTTTATTGACTTTTTAATTATTCTTTGTGTAAACGTATTTTCTTTATAATTTTTCGAAAATATGTAAATTGTATTTAATTCTCTGGAGGAAATTAAGTATCTTTACCATACAAGTTGGTGCTTGTTAGTAATACAAAAGCATTTGCTTGCCATAATTGATACACATCCTACTAATATTATAAATGCGAAAGATTGTAAGGATGTGTGTGCGTTTGTTGCTCTTTCACGCAAAAACTACTGAACCGATTGCAATGAAATTTGGTACGTAGATAGCTGGACAACTGGAATAACATATAGGCAACTTTAACTTGGACTTACGCGGGTGAAACCGCGGGGCGCAGCTAGTAATTAATATAATTAACTGTCAAAAATGGCGCCATTTTATCGGAACTCGGAGAAAAATTCTCTTGTTTTTTAAAACGTGTTTCGCTCCGACATCCGTCACCGTTTTACTCCTGTCGAATTTATTAAATTTGTCTCTGGTAAAGTCAATTTGCTTTTATGGAAATATCTTTACGGTTTCCCGGTAAATAATTAAGGGGATGTATTTATCTCTCGTGTTTCAATTTATTTATTAATTGTGCTTTGTTTTTTTAACATAAAATCGAGTGTAAATCCTACTAGTCCTATCCTACTAATATTATAAATGCGAAAGTTTGTAAGGATGTGTGCGAGTTTGTTGCTCATTCACACAAAAAGTACTGAACCGATTACAATGAAATTTGGTACGTAGACAGCTGGACAACTGGAATAATATATAGGCAACTTTTTGTCCCGATATTCCTACGGGATACAGACTTACGTGGGTGAAACCGCGGGGCGCAGCTAGTTAAACATGTATGTTAAAAATTTTTTTTTCATTCAATATCCAAGCGAAAAAACTACGTAAGTGAGACTTCTTGCATATGTGTGTATGTAATTATCGAAGTTTGTGGTATCTCCCGAGAGTTTAATCAATAAATCTTAGCACGCATAGTTGGGAAACGAATTAGCGAGTAACGCCGAGTGCTTTGTGGTGTTTTAGGTACACGTCATAGAGATAGGAAAAATATTAATTTTATACGTACCGTTTTTAAATACATATGTTTGTTTATATATCACGTCGCAACGACCTATTCAATGAAATGGTTTTATCTAGAAGAAGTTAAGATACTAAGAACCAATGACTAAGATTAAAAGTGAAGTCCCTGTCCCCTAGTGGGGTATGGGGCAGACGATGTACATCCGTTTCACTGATCGATTTTCTTTACAAGTTGGTGATCAGCCTTCTGTGTCCTGCCAGACCGAGACTTTTTTTGTGCGTCCCCACCGAGACTTAAACACAGGACCCCTCGGTTCTACGCTCACACCTTAACCATTTTTACAAAGAGGCAGTCGAAAGACAACGATACAAAGACTAATATCGTCTAATAATATAGCCATTTTAGATTAAGAAAAAATTTACGAGAGGAATAAAGGAAAAGACTGGGAAGGGTATGGAAAAGGATATGGGCCTACGGCCTACATAATTTTTTATAATATCTGTATTAACACTATTGTCATTTAAATATTATCCATAATCAAAATATAATATTGACACTATTATCCTCCAACTAATATTATAAATGCGAAAGTTTGTAAGGATGTGTGTGTGTTTGTTGCTCTTTCACGAAAAATCTGCTAAACCGTTTGCAATGAAATTTGCTACGTAGACAGCTGGACAGCTGGAATAACATATAGGCAATTTATCCCGATATTCCTACGGGATACAGGCTTACGTGGGTGAAACCACGGGGCGCAGCTAGTGCTATTATAAAACTATAATATCAAGATTCAAAAGTGCTTCTACAAGTTTAATTGATTAAATAAATGTTTGAGTTAGAAATGTACACTCGCTTCCGATGGGAAAAGGACCTTACTCGTGAAACTCAATTATGGTCAATCAAGTGCGATACAACTTCCATTACTTCAGCAAATTGATATCATAAGTCACTTAGGGCGAGGTATTATACGGGCCTCGTTCTAGAACGTTCTATATATTTCACACAGCTTTTGAAGCGCACGTAAAGGTTAAGAATATTTAAAGCGACTACAGAATAGGTTATCTTGCCATATTTTAAGTCTTTTGTTGTAATGGAATTTTTCAGGTCAAAGGACTATGTGAGTATGGAATAATCTAGTTTTTAGAAATTAAAGACTTTAGCGCATTTTAAAAGCGATTTATTCATTATATTATTAACTCAACGTTTCGAACACTTTACAGCGAGAGTGGTCACGGGGAGACTAAGATGATACATGTCTTGAAGTTATAATATAATTAATAAATCGCGTTTAAAATACGTCAAAAAGGTCCAAGAATCAAAAGTTCGACGACATGTGACATCTGCGAACCCGCACTTGGCCAGCGTGGTGGATAATGGCCTGAACCCTCATAGGAGGCCTGTGTCCCGGCAGTGGGAACATATATGGGTTGATGATGATGATAATTCTAAGAGAGTAATTGTCACTTGCTTGTCTGTCAAGGGGATGTCAGTGTGTTTGTGTGCTTCGAGATATCAAATACTTTTTTTTTATATTAGATCAAGCAGACATTTGACCATTTGACCACAGGTCTACCTGATGGAAAGTAGAAGTGATCTAGGTGGTGACATGTCTGCTTGAGAGAAACCTATTCA
>NW_024045131.1:2779185-2795513 GCF_012273895.1 Zerene cesonia | reverse complement strand
ATCTCTCCACTACGGTGCTGTCGTCAGCATAACCAAAGATGCTTTTATTATTAAGCAAATCATTGATGTGCAGCAAGATAAGTGTAGCGGAGAGGACTGATTCTTGAGGGACACCTGCGTTAATGGATATTTCATTAGAGGAACAACCGTCTATCACAACTCGCATTGAGCGTCCACTCAAGAAATCAGATATCCAACAGAGGAAGGTATCGGGTATTCCATATGATGGAAGCTTGCTAAGTAGACTCGCATGCCAAACCCTATCGAAAGCTTTTGAGATATCGAGCGAGACGGCCAGAGCTTCGCCATGTCTCTCAATAGCTTCTCCTATGAGATGTGTAACATGCACAAGAAGATCCCCAGTAGACCCTTTTCGTCGGAAACCGTACTGATGGTCACTGAGGAGGTCATTGTCTTCAAGGTATGTTAGGAGCCGATTATTCAATACACGCTCCATAATCTTACAGATTATGGAGGTTATTGAAATCGGTCGATAGTTACAGGGTTCAGACCGGTTAACTTTTTTTGGTACAGGTTGCATATAAATACTTCAAAGGGATCCACATTTATGAAATATAAAATAGTCCATAGTCCAGAGAGATATAAATAAAAAAACCTATTGAGTTATCCGTGCGTTTTCTGCTAAAATGTCCATATAACGAATTCTATTTAGATTTATTGTGAATTGAACACAATTTCAAACGAATTTTTCTACCATTACTTACTGCTAAAGCTTCATATTCTAGCTCAGTTTTTATTCTACGAGTAGTTTTACAAAACTGATTATAGATAGGAAAGTTTTTAAGCGTTGTCCACGATGTTATTAGGAGTACATTATTATAATGTACTCCGACGTAATTACTAATATTATAAATGCGAAAGTAACTCTGTCTGTCTGTCTGTTACGCTTTCACGCCTAAACCACTGAACCGATTTTGATGAAATTTGGTATGAAGATAAAACTGACCTTGGGAAGGACATAGGATACTTTTTATCGCGAAAAATGGGTAGAAGGGATTGAAATAGGGGATGAAAGCGATATAACCGAATTCCACGCGGGTGAAACTGCGAGCAGATAGCTAGTTTTTCATAATTATAACTATGAATTCAATTTGTTTTACATTAATAATTCATTGGTTTAGAGATATTCTGTTTCTGTAAAAAACTGTTTTCTGATAACTGTAATTCTATCAAATGCATTTAAATAGTTACAAAAATATTATTCGTTTAATTGTATTAATTATTTTTTTTATTATTAAATAATATAATTAAACTTTCAAATTCAAATCGCTAAAGTATCGTAACATGTTTTAAATCCGTTAAAAATAACGAGGGTATAAATTTTGTTCAATATATATATTGTTTTTGGAATAATAGACTGAAAGGAAAACACAGTTGATATTTAATCAGTCAATAAAGGTTTAATTCCCTGTATTACAAATCCAGTCACGTAGAGCCTGACCAACAGGCTGCTTACTTATATTCAGTTGGCGTAACGCTACGCAGAGCTACGGCGTAGCGCTTCAGAGCGCGACGGCGTAGCTGTAAAGGGTTATTTATTTAATAATTTACGCTCGTCTCGGTTCGGCCCGGATATAAAGATTCCTGTTTTATCCATTTAATTGGGATAAAGAGTATCCTATCACCCATGTCACCTCTATCTGTATATTTTCATCAAAATCCGTTCAGTCGTTTCAGCGTGATTGACGGGCAAACGTTTTGTACGTTACGTAAACAATCTTTCATATTTATAATATTCGTCTAACTAGTTAGGTCCCAACCTTTTTCAAACACAACGCTCCTTATTTTGCAAAGTCGGTAAATGATTCGACAGCGATAAAACGGTAAATGGTTGTAAACGTTTTAATGTGCTTAGATTTACTTGAAGCATTATATTAAGTTGTTATGTATAGCTTTTACGAGCGTCTCTCAAGTGTTGTTGACAGATATTAAATTTACAATCAACGTAATGATTTTTCTATTAACCCGTATATGAGTCATAACTCTTTTAGTAATAAATATGGTTATAATTAATTTAATGGTAGATATTGTATTGAACAATTCCTATTATTTTAAATGCGAGAGTAATTCTGTCTGTCTCTTCACATTTTTTTATATAGCGGGTAGCTGAGATGGTGGTCCGCCTGGTGGTAAGCGATCACCATCGCCTGTAACCATTCGAGGTAGTGCCTTGAATGCGCTGCCCGATTTTAAGAGGATAGGGAAAGGATTGATTAATGGAATGAAGGAAAAGACTGGCACGGGTTAGGAAAAGGAAATAGACCTCCGGCATTGATGAAATTTAGTCCAAATGTAGGAGGTCTGGGAAATAAGGTTTATATTTTATACTGGACATACTAAGACAACAGGAATTATGCGGGAATTACCTTAGAATCTTTTTAAACGTGGGCAAAACCAGGAACGGAAAGTTAGTATGGTTACAATTTACGTTAAGTGAAATAGCAGCGTGCTTCTGTTTTGTTCGGCATGTGGTGGGGCCGGATGCCTGTGTCCTTCTCCGCACCCTTCCTAGTCCTTTCCTTCTTTGTAGTCGTCAATCCTTTCCTTATCCCTTACCCCCTAAAAGTAGACAACGCATTCGCATGGGCAGTGTCTCTGCGAATGTTCGGAGGGGTGGTGATCGCTTACCATCAGGTGAATCACCACCTCAGTTGCCCGATCTAACATAAAAACATCTTCTTAATATATAAAAATCCAGTGTCATGATGTATGTTCCCATTGAACTCTTCATCCACTCAACCGATTTTGATGAAATTTTGCATTTTATGTGTAATTTGGTCCAACTTAAGGTATAGGATAGTTTTTGTTAGGATTAATTATCCCAATCAATCAATCAATCAAAAACTCTTTATGCACCTTTGTGCACCTTTACAAGAAGAGTAAAAATAGGATATAAATAACATCGGCAGGATGAAGAGCACATCAGGCGGGCAGGCCAATAATTTATAATCTTAATATTTTTGACGTGACAACGTCTTAAATTAGGTTGCGGCTCGGAGTCACTCATGAAAAAGTGTAACGCCCGGTAACGTTACGATGAGTCACCGAACTATGATCGGTCCGCCGCGCGCGCAGCACTAGAGAATTAGGCGCATTGAATCGGCGCGTGCTTGTGTCTCTGTCTCTGTCTTTTTACTAAACAAAATATTTTCTATAGTTAAAATTTGTGCAATTCTTATTTTCATTCAATTCCTTGTTCCTTTTGTGCAATTTAATAATATTCATATCAATAAATATTAAGAGAAAAAGACGTTGTCACGTAAAATCTTCGCCCGTAAAACCGACTTTACAGGCAACCATTTTTTAATTATTACCCAGCAAAACCAACACGTAGCCGGGTATGCTAGTTGTATTATGAATAACATAGTTCTGTATATAAAAATGCAACACAAGCTGCTTTTATCCGACAAAAGCTATTATTTCATAACAAACAGACACTTTGACATTATCTCTATATGTTATTTACTCCACTCCAGCGCTAGCCGTGTATTTTACGAGTGCCTGCTCTACTTGTAAAGCAATATCGAATCAATATCGTACTACGAATACTCGAGGTTTTTAGGTCATTGCAGATTGAGTGTTTGAATAGTAGAGATAAATGTATTTTTTGGTCGATTGGAAAAGGGTAGGTAAGTCGGAAATGTGAATCTGATGGGAAGTAGCCTCTAAATGGATGAGTCGATTCGAGTGAAGTTTTGAGGCGATGTTCAAGTAAACGAAGTAAGTTCATAATTTGAATGAATGAATGAATGAATGAATGAATGAAATATTCTTTATTGCACACTCGAAAAAACAATTAAATTAACAAAAAAATTGACTGTTTTCTTGGTTTAATTACTACATAAATCCGTGGATTTTTACTGACTGCCGTGATTCTTAAAATGTTAGTGATTTTTTTATTTCTTATAATTATTATTGTTATATTACTTTATTTTTAAACATAAATTGTGAAATGAAATTACAAATATTTTGTATATGAATATAAAGGAAAGGCACTGTCTTCTGTGTGTGATACAGGTATACTAATAACCTAGTTATTAATATACCTGTATCTATATAATAATAACCTAGTTCAGAAAGCAGAGCATCATTGTCAATTAATATTCGTCCTTGCTAATGAATATATTTTATAAATTTTTTTTTATTCTTTTTGTATTTAAGACATTTGTGTAATTTGCTTCCATTTTTAATCGGGAGTGATATCTCCCTCTCTAGAAATCGGTTACCTTATATGTAGAAAAAAAGTATGTATATTTGAAATTCGAACGAGGTGCCATCGAGGTCAGAGTCTACTTTTATTTATATCTTAACAATTTAAATACTGAATGGATGTATTCATTTTATTGTAGCTTTTCTCATATAAAACTCATCTGTCAAATTGATCTTAACAACACTTATTTGACACACACGCACACATACTATATATCCTTCCTACTTAATATTATAAATGCGAAAGTTTGTAAGGGTGTGTGTGTTTGTTGCTCTTTCACGCAAAAACTACTTAACCGATTGCAATGAAATTTGGTACGTGGACAGCTGGACAACTAGAATAAAATATAGGGAACTTTTTATCCCGATATTCCTACGGCATACGGACTTACGTGGGTGAAACCGCGGGGCGCAGCTAGTATAGCATATTTTTACTCTTATTTCATTCGGGTTATTCAAAAATTGTGTACAACATAAACGATAAGTAATCACAAATAGCCAAATAGACTGAGCCTAGCGATTGATCCTTTAAGCGGGGTCCTAAAATTTGCAGCCTAAAGGGTCTCACGGAATATAATCCCTCCATTTAAGGACAAATTCAAATGCAAAGCGTTTAAGAAAATACATCAGTGTTATACAATACATTAACAATATTTTAAACTAGCGGTCCGCCCCGGCTTCGCCTGTGGTACATAATATGTATTGCCTTACTCAATATATGGGCTATCTAACACTGAAATAATTTTTCAAATCGGACCAGTAGTTCCTGTGATTAGCGCGTTCAAACAAACTCTTTAGCTTTATAATATTAGTATAGCCAATAACCAAGATTGATACATTTTCTACTAGATTAAATCCGGCGGTCTTATCCTTTCTCTCACCTTTCCCAGTCCATTCCTTTATTCATGTCGTCAATCCTTTCCTTATTCTTTATCCCTTAAAAGGGGGCAGTTCATTTGTAGCGACCCTACTAAGTTCATAGACAGATACAATCAGCTGTTTTTATGTGAAAGAGGAACAAACATTCATCTTAATATTCATAATATTATGAAGATTAACTGCTAATGAGTCACTTCAGGATACAAAGGGACATAGGAACAGAGAAAGCGACTTTACTTTATACTATGTATTCCCACTGCTGGGACACAGGCCTCCTATGAGGGTTCAGGCAATAATCCACCACGCTGGCCAAGTGCGGGTTGGCAGATGTCACATGTCGTCGAACTTTTGATTTTTGGACATGCCGGTTTCCTCACGATGTTTTCCTTCACCGTTTTAAGCAGTGGTGATTTTATCTACATGCGCAGATAAATTGAAAAATCTATTTCCTGCACGCTCGCCCGGTCTCGAACCCCGACTTATTGAAGTCCGAGGTTCTCACCACTGAGCCACCACTGCTATTTTAGTTATAAGTTTAGATTTTAGCTATCAACTAGGTATAACATAAGACCTTTGAAGCTTTAATATATGTTTCAGGTATTCGTGTCAGAAACAATATTTTTCAACACTTCAACACTTTGCGTGACTTGTCATTGTCACGCTAATAAAAATGCGGTGAATGTAATAACATTATATTCTACGATTAAAGTGATAAGGTTTTACAAAGAAATAGTTAAGCGTTGGACCTAATTTCTCCATTCTTTTGTCTAGCATTATGAAAGACAGTTAGTAAACTGAATTAAATGAATTAATACAAACGGTATTTATTTCCAGTAAACATGATTATACAGAATTATCCTCCTACTAATATTATAAATGCGAAAGTTTGTAAGGATGTGTGTGTGTTTGTTACTCTTTCACGCAAAAACCGATTGCAATGAAATTTGCTACGTAGATAGATGGACAACTGGAATAATACATAGGCAACTGTTTATCCCGATATTCCTACGGGATACAGACTTACACGGGTGAAACCGCGGAGCGCAGCTAGTATTATAAATGTGAAAGTTTGTTTGTTTGGATGTTTGCTCGTCAATCGCACTTAAACTACTGAACAGATTTTGATAAAAATTTGGTATACAGACTGAGGTGGGGTGATGACATAAAATTTGATATGAACTGACTAGGGTGATGGGATACTTTTTATCCCGACTAAATGCTCCCTTGGGATAAAACAGAAATTTTGATATACGGGCGGAGCCGGGACGAGAGTCTAGTTTGTAATAAAGACAAAAAGTATAATTAAACTAACATTAGGACGATCTATCAAGTTTAGATAAGTTTCCACTGGTATAAAAGTTTCAGTAGGAAATTATAGTTTTTGTTAACAACTGGATGTTTGCCGCATTTATGACACAACTAGCTACGCCGCGCGGTTCTACCCACGAACCCACGGGCAAGTATTTATACAGGTCACGTCTTATTCTGATGTATGAGCAAAATTATTGAGTTTCGTTAAAATCCATTCAGTAGTTTTTACGTGAATAAGTAACAAACATCCATTTATCCATACTTAGAAACTTTCGCGTTTATAATATCAGTAGGGCTATATGATAAAACAAGACAAGAGTAAAAAAACAAAGGTGTGTTTAGAAATTAAGGGCTTTAAAACGGATTTTAAACGCGATTTATTCATTATATTATTAACCCGACCATTCGAACTCTATACAGCGAGCGTGGCCACGGGAGACTGACTAACATAATGAATAAATCGCGTTTAAAATCCGTTTAAACGTCTTTAATTTCTAAATGCACAATGCCCGCGTAAAATCAAACACAAGAAAATACTATAGCAAAGATATATTCCACCATTTATTCAGGCACAAAATACAGTCGAAATGAAACCGTTTCCTTTTCTTAAAGTTGGTTGAAAAATAATAACAATCGACGTATATACAAAACCGTCATGTTCCATAATACGTGGCAGGCGTTGTGAGACATCTGCATCCGACAGCCAACTGAGTCGTTCTCTATTTATTTCTGCTATTTTAACTCTGTTTATATTGTAACTCGACGCCTCCTTGGTACAGTGGTAAACGCGTGAGCGTAGAACCGAGGGGTCCTGGGTTCGATTCCCGGTGGGGACAATAAAAAAAAAAATGTCTCGGTCTGGCAGGACACAGAAGGCTGATCACCTACTTGTCCATAAAGAAAATCGATCAGTGAAACAGATGTATATCATCTGCCGCATACCCCAGTAGGGGACAAGGGACTTCACTTTTTTTATATTGTAACTACTGAGTTTCTTGCTCTTCTCTGTAGAAACTCCTTTCCGAATCAGTGGTAAATGTTAATTATGTTATGATACTCAAAAGTGCTTCTATAAGAAGTCTCGTTGAAAAATTCATATTTGTGTTTGTTTTCATCCATGCTTCAGTTTATTTATCTATAACGTAATAGATATAAAAGCAGTTGATATATAAGCTGGTGAAGATTTTGAAACTGACCTATGAAATTTGTACGAATTGTGATCATTTTTTAGGGTTACTTTAAAAAATATAATAGGAAAATCTGATGTTAATATTCTTAATTTGCTTAATTATTACATTGTAAATGATGACGTTTTATATAAAATCTATTATTAAAACTAAAATACCGCATTAATGCATCAACAAAATTATCTCGCTAGCTTGTTTATACAGAGTTTGCGTAAGGAAGCTAATAAACTCTTAACATCCTAAACAGGATAATAAGATCAATTCATGAAATTATTGTCTTGTTACCGATCCTTGAAACGTGTACAAAGTTTGAATTAAGTCCATCGGTTTAAAGTGGCTCAAAATTTAACCTCAAGGAGTGAGTTACATACAAACATACAGCTACTTATAATAATATAGTGTACATAGTTCGCAAAACAATTGGCATACAAATTTCATATTTTTAAATACATATTCAATCACATATTTTTAAATACATATTTAATCACATTTTCATAATTAGATTAGAGAGAAATTTTATATGTTTTTATATGATTGTCATCTAAAAAAATTAATTTACTGAGTAGAAGCATCTCTCTGTTAACCATATTTTTAATTTCCTATGCATTAAATTTATAGGCTCTTCACGAACACTTATAAAGTGCATTAAAAACTCTTTCAATCAATAACTGTCTCCCACTGTTGTTCATTTAAATATCCCAAAAAATAAATAATAAGTAACATACATTAATCATGCTTTAAATGGCATTCTCTCTGAACACAAATTAACTAAAAATAAGCTTTTCAACGGATTTTAAACGCGATTTATTCATTATATTATTAACCCGACGTTTCGAACACTTTACAGCGAGCGTGGTCACGGGGAGACTCGCGTTTAAAATCCGTTGAAAAGTTTTTAATTTCTAAATGTATAATACTCGTGTGAAACCAAACACAATAAAAATAAGCTTCCCATAATAATAACCATTTATTACGTCTCGAATATTTACTCTATATACCCTCCATATTATGATAACGATATACCTTTTAGAGGAAAATTTTATACGCACCTTAAGGAAATGAATTTTCCGCGTAATGGTAAGGTGTACTCATAGATTATACGAAAAGATAAATGCTCAGTCGTTTACAGCCCATCCCTGTCTATATTGTACATGTTAGGTTCAGAGAAATCGCTAGTTCAGGGGAAAAATAACTCCCAACGCGTTCTAGTCACTGTGAAACCGCCAGAACGCAAAATTCGTGTCGTGGCTGTACTGAAAACTATCATAACGCGTTGTGGCAATGAGATAATGCCACGACGCGTTCTGCGACGACTAAACACCAAAAATCCATTAGATCCTAGGATCAGCGCGTTTGAACGAACAAAAAAATTCTAATTTTTTAATCTTTGTACATGGGAGGAGCACGCTTCGGCACGAATTGGGTCAAATCGCACCGGGGATGTACCACGGAAGACTGGCGTGAAATAGTAGCATGCTGCAGTGTCTCGTTCGGTAAGTGAGAGAGCCGGAGGCCCATATCCTTTTTCTTACCCTTCCCAGTCCTCTCCATTATTCCCCTCGTCAATCCTTTCATAATCCCTTTCGAATAAATAGTCGGCAATCCACCAGCTTCATATCGATATATATGTATATACATTTAGCTGCGCCCCGCAGTTTCACCCACGTAAGTCTGTATCCCGTCGGAATATTGGGATATAAATTTGCCTATGTGTTATTCCAGTTGTCCAGCTATCTACGTACCAAATTTAATTGCAATCGGTTTAGTAGTTTTTGCATGAAAGAGCTACAAACACATATACATCCTTACAAACTTTCGCATTTATAAAATTAGTAGGATATTAAGTAGGACTACTGTAGATTTTAATACCAACTAATAAACCACTATGCCATTGAATACATACAGATGTCATTTAAAAAATTAATTCATCCTAAGAATTTTCTAACACTGAAATGAAGCGAATGAAGCAGCATCAGCTTCCATTTCAATTAGCATAGACTTAATTACGGTGAAAGATTAAAGACTGACTAATTAGTAGTGTTAAGTGTCTTTCTAGAGACTTCTTAGAATTATTTCTTTAGGGGATTGAATGCTTTTAGATTAATTAATTGATGGCAATGTTTTAAAATAAATGTAATGAATTTAAGCCAGCCAAGTATTGTTTTTTTTTATGTCATAGGCGGTAATGGAGCTTGTGGGTCGCCTGATGGTAAGCGCTACCACCGCCCATGAACATTTGGAGAGGCGTAAGGTCTATTGCAGAACTTTCGCCTCTACAAATGGATTGCCTTTAAATTGGGAAAAGCTTAAGAAAGATTGATGAGAGGAATAAAGGAAAGGACTGGGAATAGTAAGGAAAGGGATATGGGCCTCCGGCTCCCCCACTCACCGCACGAAACACAATAGCATGCTATTATATCACGCTGGTTTTCTGTGCTAGTGTGGTACTTGCCCGGTACGAGCTGGACCAATTCGTGCCGAAGCGTGCTCGACTTTCACAATAAACAGATTTATAGATACTACCTTCTCACTCCGCAGTAACGTAGTAAGATACTACATACTTATCCACTAACTACTTGGTTTGATTATCACTTATAATATATTATAATAAATTATTCGCATTTCATCGTTTTTGAAGTCGGTTAAATTTTTGTTATAGATATTATTTAATATGATATCCATAATAATTCTAGTAAGGAAATTTATTTTCGGGCATTTATTTATTTATTTATTTTTATTTATTACTCTTTAACAAAAATTGTACAAGAAACTTAAAAATATATACATATATTAATAACCATTAAGAAGAGTACAATTTGTTAGGCGGCCTTATCACTCAGAAGTGATCTCTTCCAGGCAACCCGGGCAAAAGGTTTTTATTGATTGCGCGAGATAAATTTTCGTTATATTTTGAACGTATCTATGGTTGAAACTGCTTTAGAGACATTTAATATAAAAAACTACCTCTTAAATAACCTATATATATTCTCTTAGGTACATCCCGACTAATATTACAAATGCGAAAGTAACTATGTCTATCAGTCTGATTGTCACTCTGTCTGTCTGTCTCTCCTTCACGCCTACACACTAAGCTGATTTGAATGAAATCTGGTACAAAGATGGCTTAAGAAGTTTTATTGCGTAATAAAAACTGAAACGGGGAGTTTACACTCAAACTTTTTTTTCACAAAACATTTATTTATTCAATTAGACTTCTTAAAGAAGTACTTTTGAATCGTCATAACACAGTTAACATTGACTGTTCGGAAAGCAGTTCCAACAGAGAAGAGCCGACACTAAACTCCGTAGTTGCTCTTTCAAAAAAATTTAATTTTACATATTAATACATAGGCGATATATATACATAATAATAGTTCCAAAAATACAAATAAAACCACGAACTGTCTTTATTATTTAATGGTTTTTCAAACGAAACCGCAGGCGGGATGTTATCATTATATAACTAAATCATAACTGAACATTTAAACAAATCAAAAGCAGCCACAGAATTAGAGATATACAGAGATATAAACAAAATACGATAAATCCCACATTGTACCTGTTTTATTTCAAACACCCAACTATCCACACTTCTGGCTAGTTATTTTTCATTTATTCACTAGCGCCAGTAATGCAAACGAGTCATAGAATATTTACACGTAGTCCCTAAATGAAAATAGCATAATCTGTGGATTATCCTCCGGAATAACGAATGAAAGAAACATTCTTAAATACGATATGACAACACAATATTATGTGTTTATTGGTTAACTAATTTTTTTTTTAATTTCATTATCAGCACAAAAAAAAAATTAACAAATTAAATGTTGTGTAGTAACTAAGGTTTAAAGTAATGTGCGTAAACAAATAAATTTACAATAGTGCAATTCCGGTTATTACTGTCTAATTAAGTAAGTTGTAGTTTAAACATACCAAAACAATACATTCAAATTTTTATCCATATCCATATACAATTACTATAGCTTGTGATTGTGAATTCCGCCCGTGGCTTCATTCGCGTATTTTTAAAACCCCCACAGTTCCCGTTCCGTGGAATTTCCGGGATTAAAACTCTACCCTAAGTCCGTTCTCAGATCTCAAGCTATCTTGGTACCGAATTTCATCCAAATCGACTCAATGGTCTTGGCGTGAAGACGAAACAGACAGAAATACTTTCATATTTTTAATATTAATAAGGATTAAACTAAGATCGAGCACTAGTGACCGATTTCCAACACTATTTGGTACTTTTCAAACATTATTTGTTTCAATTAAAAAAAAAATTAACAGATAAGATATAAAGCACTTGTCAGCAATGAAATAAGCAATGAGTGACCTGTCAGATAATGTGACATTGATTTTTAACCGTCAGAATTTAACTATCAACATAATTATGTCTGTTTGTTAAACTATGGAGCTTATTTACTTAAACCTAATTTAATTTATATATAATTCGAACAATGTCAATTAAAATTTTATATTCTTGTTATGAATGAATGAATGTATAAAATAATGTTAATGATAATTGATAATGTTAAATTAATAATTCATTCTAATAACAATATATTATACGTCTTCATTGCATGCCATTTCACACGGCGAGTACTTAAGTAATATTTATATGACATATAATGTACGTGTTGAAGTAGCAAATAAAGAAAGAAAGAAAGAAAGAAAGAATGTTTATTCAACACCACCACATTTACACAGTTAAATTAAAATTAATAACTGAACTTAGGACTAAACGGTGTGCTGCTAGAAAGGGTATCTACTCAGCGTGTGCTACGCGTAATGCGCAGCGCTGATTATCAGTAGCCCCTTGCTGGAGTGACAGTCAGAAGAAAAGTAATGACAATGAATTTGAAATTTACATATCATTCAATCTAGATATATCGCTGTCAGTCAAGACACAGTTCTTAGGTATAGGTACTTGTTGGAAACAGTTTATCAGAATAGTTTTCAGTTGTTTCAACGAAAGAAGATTCTATATTTATGTATGTTTATGTTTATGTAATGCAATATTTTCTGATATTTGTTCGAATTAAGGCATCGTTAAGAATAAAATTTAATTAAAATATGTTTAACTTTATTTGTATTTTCCATAACAATACCGCTTATGGAAAATGATATAAATAAATGAACATATTTTTTTGCTTGCGCATTTATCGCCTGAGTTGATTGAATTTGAAACGTACTCATAACACAATAGGGCACGAATTTGAATGCTGTACTTACTTTATTTATTTCTTATAAGGTAGTTGTAAAGTAATAATTATAAGGAAATAAAAATAATGACTAGCGCCAGTAACTCGCTAACCAGTAAATTAACAGAACATGTAAATCCCGTTGCGAATCACAAACGTGAAGCGAGTTAAATATGAATTTATCTCATGTTCGTGATATTTGTTAAATGTTTCGCGGTTAGTGAAGCGTTAATTCGTCTCATTTGAATCACGGTTATCAACCGACTTGAAAAAAGAGTGGTTTTGAATTTGACTGTATTAGTTTTTTTTTTGACTTGTTATAACGGAACTTTTGACGCACTTAACCGATTTTGATGATTCTTTTTTTATTTGAAAGTCCTATTTAAATTTGGTTTGTTTTTGGCAATCTGAAAGTCCCATCTCTATCAGTATTACGCGTGTTTGATTACACATGTTTGTCTAGAAACTGAGAAATTTTTAAAGAGTACAAAAAATTTTATCTCTCACTGGGATTCAAACCTGCGTTTGTTTGTAACGTAGCAACGCCTAGCCTCTCGGCCACCCGTTATCTTCAGATCTTAACAAATTTATGACGTCATATCTAAATTTAAGCGAAGTCAAATCCATTTAATAATTCATTGAAATTCGTTCAGCCGTTCTTCAGTTATTGGTAAATGGTGAAACTAACTCTTTATTTTACAACGATACAATTATATTTGAGTTTCTTATAATACAAAGAAATACATTGAATATATAAATAACTAGCTGCGAACCGCGGTTTCACCCGCGTAAGTCCATATCCCGTAAGAATCGGGATAAAAAGTTGCCTATATGTTATTCCAGTTGTCCAGCTGTCTACGTACCAAATTTTATTGCAATCGGTTCAATAGTTTTTACGTGAAAGAGCAATAGAACACACACACATCCTTACAAACTTTCGCATTTATAATATTAGTAGGACTAGCTGCGCCCCCCGGTTTCACCCACGTAAGTCCGTATCCCATAGGAATTGCCTATATGTTATTCTAGTTGTTCAGCTATCTACATACCAAATTTCATTGCAATCGGTTCAATAGTTTTTACGTGAAACAGCAATAGAACACACACACATCCTTACAAACTTTCGCATTTATAATATTAGTAGGATAGTAGGATAGGATACAGATCGTTCTAGAATTTATTTGAATTGTTTATTTAGATGATCAATATCGAAGCATTTATAGAATCGCTTCAGTATCTGTCTGTCACAGCATACCCAAGAGTAACTCTGCGAGTGAAGCAAATGGAAATAATACGTATGAAAAACAACTTTAATGGTAAGGAATAAGTGCTTTATTTCAATGAAATATTTATTACTGTTTCTCATCAGATTTAAATAACTTGTATAGACAATAATACTATTCCTAAATAGTATAAAACAAAGTCGCTTTCTCTGTCCCTATGTATGCTTAAATCTTTAAAACTACGCATCGGATTATGATGGGATTTTTTTAATAGATAGAGTGATTCAAGAGGAATCTTCATGTGTATAATAACATCTATTAAACTACTCTGAATTAACACGTTCGAAGCGGGTAAAAGCTAGTATAAAATATAACGATGTAAGTTATTGATTTTCAACATTCGCCAACAGTGTTGCCTGGAAGAGATTGCTATTGAGAAATACCCCTATTCGTACACATGCGCTTGTATATTATTGGTGTCTTTATTGTTTTTTTTCTCTGTATTCTGGTACATATGCACAGAAAAGAATAAAGAAATAAAATTTATAACCATTATGTAATACTCGTATAAGCCTACTCCTACCCTCATAAGCCTTCGTTATCACAAGCTTAATGAAGTGATCCATTATAACACGAGATCTGACAAACTTCAATGTTTTGATCTATGCCTAATTATCATTTTTTACGTTATAGTCGGCCATGGAGCTGGTGGGTCGCCTGATAGTAAGCGCTACCACCGCCCATGAACCTACGCCCCTACAAATGGATTGCCGAGTATTTATTGGAAAGGGATTATGAAAGAATTGACGAGAGGAATAAAGGAAAGGATTGGGAAGGGTAAGGAATCAAGTCTCCGGCTCCCCCGCTCGCCGTACGAAACACAGAAGCATGCTATTATTTCCAGCCGGTCTTTTGTATGGGTGTGGTACATCCCCGGTGCGAGCTGGCCAAATTTGTACTAAAACGTGCCCCCCACCTCACAGTAAACCCATTGTGGTCCGTCGTACCGTGATTTTTGCTGGTGTCGCAGGAACTCAGATGAAACCATCCACAACCACATCCGCCACGCCAGAAATCTATTTTACATGCGGCTACAGATGTTTCACATCAAAAAATAAGGGTTACACTGTATATAATATATCTTATTAAACAGGGTCTTATATTTTAAAAGCGAATAAATTTGAGAAATTTTGAAAGAATAGAAATAATTTGATTGTTTCGCGTTTCTTGCCTATCCTATATCGTGATAGGATCACGGGTGGCCGAGAGGCTAGGCGTTGCTACGGTTAGGCAAGAAACGCAGGTTCGAATCATGCCTCGTGATCAAATTTTTTCTATTCTTTCAAAATTTCTCATTTATAAAGCATTTCAATGCTATAAAACTAAAAATTAAAGCGAATAAATTTATTTCAGTTGGACGCAATAAAACGCGTTCCTTTCAGTTCCCTTCTATCCACATATTGTCGCTGGTCAAAGGATTTTTGTGTCTCAAAGACGAAACACAATATATATTGACATGAAATGCTTTTCTTTCTACAATAAAATACCACTTTTATATATTACTACATTTATATGAACTTGTGGTTCGCCCCGGCTTCGTCCACAGTTACCACGAGTTTACCATGAGATAAGTGTGTTGATTTATTTTCTATCTAAAAAACTGTTACCTTAGATGATCACAATATCATAAATAAAAAAATAAAAATGTATGTTGTAAAATGTACATGAATCTAAATACATTTTATTCTTGCACGTCAATTTAATACTGACAAAAATACTTATAAACGCCCGCGTCTTGGCCTGAGTACTTAAAGGAAATTTCCATAGAAATAAGATGTTTCACCGCTGTAAAACGTAGCCTAGTTCGCACTCTAGGTAGCCCATTTCCCTCTCTCTTCTCTACTCTTTCCTTTTAACTATCAGCATACCCAATAATCATATCATAGCATCCCTACATTGGGATGTGAAAGAAAGACAAACAAACACACCTTCGCATTTATAATGAAGCAAGTATAATACTTTCAATGTGTGAGTAATTTTTCAAAATCTATTAAATTGTCTGTCAAACACACGGTAAATAGTCTTTCAATAACGAAAAGTTTCTAAAAATTTTCAATTTTATAACATTACAATTACAATTTTCAATATTATTACATTTTGGTATGTGTTAGTCGAGCACGCTTCAGCACGAATTGGGCCAGCTCGCACCGGGGAACTACCACACCCCCACAGAAGACCGGCGTGAAATAACATTCTGCTGTGTTTCGTTCGGTGAGTGGGGGAGCCGGAGGCCC
>NW_024045131.1:2765533-2778185 GCF_012273895.1 Zerene cesonia | reverse complement strand
TGTTCATGGGCGGTGGTAGCGCTTACCATCAGGCGACCCACCAGCTCCATTGCCGACTGTGACATAAAAAAAAAAAATAATAAAAAAACATTAGAATTATTCATACTTGTACGTTAATTTTTCGCAAAATTCCTCTTTGTATTAAAGCATACATACATTAAAACAAATATCTTAAAGAATTAAACACGTTTCCACGTCCCGCTGTCACGTAAACGTCCAACTCGGCTCATTGATCAACAGCCCTCGCCAGTGTCACGTGCGAGTGACATGTAACTGGCAAATCTAGCTGTACTTGCCACGTGTTGTCACGTCACACGCTCTTGGACGTGACATCCAAAATAAAGTGAAGTCCCATGTCCCGTAATGGGGTATTGGGCAGATGATATACATACCTGTGATGGGCCTGTTCCTACCAGACCGAGACATTTTTTTTTGAAAACCCCCCTTTGTTTGACGCGTTAACCACTAAGGAGGCAGTCACATCCAATATAGACATTGGAATTTTGATATATTTGTGTTCTTTCTTTAATCGGCTTTGAGATAAATGGGTTTAAATAACCCAGGTGGGGTTACCATAGGTTGTCACGTGTATCATTACATCCGAGTAATGTTATGTATTCTAAGTTTTCCTCATATACATGTTAATCTATAAAACACTCCCTCTTAGTCTCTCCTCTAAACACCTAAACACTGTCTAACTGTTTGGATGAAATGCTAAAAAGATACCGAGAAAGGACAGGATAATTTTTCTCCCGGAAACTTCGCGGCAACGGGACCTAGAACTAGAACCATATACCCGCATAAAACGGGGATGCATATTGCCTTTAACGCGGTCGAAGCCGCGGGAGGTAATCTAGTAAGTCTACAGTTATAAAACAAAAACTTTAACTCACTGTAAGCTGTCTCTTTGATACATTTTGGTTGTTATCCGCACGATTGCTCTTCCAAAGGAAATATTTGAAGCCAGCCATGCGTATAAGATGACGTAATTGAATACTAAGGAAGGTATATTTATTAACCCCTTGCTAGAATATGTGCCATTTATCCTTTATTTTATTCTTTATTGCCAAAGATTGTATACTTTTTGATTGGAAAGTTTTTATTTGTGGAATGTAATAAGGAATTTCTAGATATGGGAGTCGACGCCCACAGAAGACTTGCATGAAATAGTAGCAGTGTTTCGGTAACTACGGTACTAATATTATAAATGCGAAAGTTTGTAAGGATGTGTGTGTGTTTGTTGCTCTTTCACGCAAAAACTACTGAACCAATTGCAATAAAATTTGGTACGTAGATAGCTGGACAACTGGAATAATGTAAATAAATATAGGCAACCTTTTATCCTGATATTCCTACGGGATACGGACTTACACTGAAACCGCTGGGCGCAGCTAGTTATTTATAAACTTTATTTCCGTCCTTAATCCATTCCTTACTCCTTAAAAGCGAACAGCGGAGGATAAGCATTCGCAGATGCTTCCACTGCAAATTTTCATGCCATCAAGCGAACCACCAGCTCGGTTGCCCGCTCTAACATTTAAAAATATAAAAATAAAATCAGAAAGTCAAAAGCCAAAATAATAGAATTTAATTATTTCCATTCATAGCCCTTTTTATTAACTCTCTCTCAATTCTAAAAGAACACTGATTGAATAATTGAGTTTGAATTTCACAATAAAAATTAAGTTTATTTAATAGCCGTTTAAGCGCCATTGCAAACTACGTCTCTATTTTATTTGCGAAGCTGTAAAAGCAATGCTTATACAAACTATAACTTTGTAAGTCTGAAAGTAATTAAAACTTTGTGTTTATGGTCCTAGCTGTTAACTTTAGTGGTTAGTACCAATAGTTCTAATAAATCAACTTCTTCGCTACTGAAACCATACATCACTACGTAGTTACGTAACGATTGTAACAAGATTTGCCTAATTGGCTTAAAATCCATGATCCTACTAATATTATAAATGCGAAAGTTTGTGAGGGTAGATGTAAGTGTATGTGTATGTATGTTTGTTACTCTGTCACGCAAAAACTAATGAACCGATTGCAATGAAATTTGGTACGTAGGCAGCTGGACAACTGGAATAACATATAGGCAACTTTTATCCCAATATTACTACGGGATATAGACCTACGCGATGAAACCGCGAGGCCCCAGATAGATATAATTTAAAATGTATTAAACAGCTAACATGCTCTTAATTATAGAAACAGATGAAAGTGTCTTAATCTTATTATACCTTTAAACGAGCAATTCTTGTATATATATATATATATATATATAATTGGAATCTCGGAATCGGCTCCAACGATTTTCATGAAATTTAGTATATAGGGGGTTTCGGGGGCGATAAATCGATCTAGCTAGGATTTTTTTTTTAGAAAATGTCATATTCGTGTTTTATTCGTGTTTTTTTTTTCCTCAGAGAAGTTGCAGCTTTCTAATTATATAAGAATTTTTATAATCGGTCGAGTGGTTTTTGAGTTTATCCATTACAAACAAACAAAAATTAAAATTCTTCCTCTTTATTAGTGTAGAAAATACAAGAACTGTAAAAATAAATTTTACACTGGACTGAAGAACATACAGCCCTTAAGTTATTTCATAACGACAAACATTAACCATTTACAGCGCAGTTGGTTAAACATGTCAAGTGTATTCACGAGCCTTCGTTGTCCACATTTAATACCCCTGTAAAATCATACGTGAATATGTTTTGACCAGACATATAAGCACTGTCAGACCCATTTCAATTTAGTATCGAGTTTTCATTTATTTTCGGATACAGCTACAGTAAACCTCTATGTCTTTAGTTATATTATAATATTTTTGTATGTGGTAGTCGAGCACGCTTCGGCACGAATTGGGCCAGCTCGCACCGGGGAAGTACCACACCCCCACAGAAAACCGGCGTGAAATAGCATTCTGCTGTGTTTCGTTCGGTGAGTGGGGGAGCCGGAGGCCCATATGCTTTTCCTTCCCCTTCCCAGTCCTTTCCTTTATTCCTCTCGCCAATCCTTTCTTAATCCCTTCCCAATTTAAAGTCGGCAATCCATTTGTAGAGGCGTAAGGTCTGTAATCGACTTTACGCCTCTACAAATGTTCATGAGCGGTGGTAGCGTTTGCCATCAGGCGTCCCACCAGCTCCATTGCCGACTGTGATATAAAAAAAAAACATTATCTCTGTTTATATATAGGTATATAGGTAACTAGAGTTGCGTCTGCGTCTGCACCACGGTGTAGTCTAATATTATTTAAAACAGTTGTTTTTAACATTAAAAAACTACAATAAATATAATTACACTATAAGTCGCACATTCATTAAACATGCATTAGCCGTGCTGGCCACACCTGCTTCTTACTCCCACTTGTGAATAAAAAAATAGTTATTACTTTATATCAAAAGTGATAAGGTTGTTTTTCCCATAAATTATAAGTGTTTTGAATTAGTGTTAAGCAGTTAAAAATAAAGGTTTGAAAAGAGACGAATATGCAAGTTACAATGTTTTCCAAATTATTTATTTATTTTATTATTGTTATTGCATATTTATTTACACTTCATATCATATGTAATACGCAATGCTTAAAAACATACATACATATGAATTGGTAGTTTTTAATGCAATTTAAGAGGAAGGTTTACAAGTAACTAGCTGTTGCCCGCAGCTTCGCCCGCGCGGTCTTAATAAATTTTCTATTTTATCCCCTTGAGGGTAGAATTTATTAAGAGCCTCCCTTAGCGAATGCTTACGTCATAACAGCAATCTGCATGCCAAATGTCAGCCCAATCAATCCAATGGTTTGGGCTGTGCGTTGATAGATCACTATGTCAGTCAGTCAGTCAGTCAGTCACCTTTGACTTATATACATACAGATAACATATATTAAACTACTCCGAATGTAACGCGTGCGAAGCCGCTGGTATGAACTAGTGTTAAATATTATTACGTAGAAAACCTACTCTTAAAATGTACCTTAATCTTATCGATACGGAAAGTCAATATCTATAAAAATTCATAACGCATTAACCAATACGCCAAAAGAGATACGGATACATCTGTCTCGTTTCAACTACGCCGTTGTCTGAACTGAGTGAAAGAGACAGCGATATGTTTTTGTTTGCGAAGTTATAGTTTGTTTTGCAACTTATAAATATATTTATTCTTGTTTGTTATTTATTCTTTACGGTAGCTGAACTAAATAACTTTATCATAATAGAGTTCTGTATCAAAGTTTTTGCATGTTTTGCATTTTTTGCATGTCTGTTATCTGCTATCTTAAAAAAAGAAAGGACGTGGATTCGAATCCCGGCCTTATTGATATAATATAGCCTTAAAGCATTCTATTTTAATACTAACTTTCCGCCCACGGTTTCACTTGCGGTTTTATGTGAAATATATACGGTACGGGATTTTAAAAAACCCATCAAAATTCGTTGTGTGGTTTTAAAGATTTAAGCATTCATACATACAGACGCGGGAAGCGAGTTTATACTAGTAATGATGATATGAAATGAAAAATACTATACTGTACAATTTCAAGTAACAGAAAGTAACTGAAAATGTACAGAGGGCGGTCTTATCGCTATAGGCCATCTCTCCCAGACAACCCGGAAGAATAGATAAAAAATAAGGTGGTGGTATAATACAATAATTAATTGAGAAGTTATCCTACTTTATAATATTATAAATGCGAAAATTTGCAAGAATGTGTGTGTGTTTATTGCTCTTTCACACCAAAACTACTGAACCGATTGCAATGATATTTGGCACGTAGACAGCTGGACAACTGTAATAACATATAGGCAACTTTTTATTCCGATATTCCTAGGGGATACGGACTAACGCGGGTGAAACCGCGGGGTGCATCTAGTATTCAATAACTAAGAGTTTAATAAACCATAATAAAATCGTTTATCATTACTCTTAATCAAAAATTGATATAAGCTTATCACTTAACATCTGGTGATAAAAATATCTCTATAAACACATCTTATATACAAAGAAGATTATATAAATAAACCGTGATTCAAAAGTATGTTAAATTAAGAAACGCCATCTTTTATTTGATACCATAAAATCACAGATCGAACGTGTTTTTTTAACCTTTTAATCAAGAATATTAAATTTAAATAATGGTTGAATGTGACGAAAAGCAATATTATTAGCTATAATCTATACTAATGTTATAAAGCTGAAGAGTTTGTTTGTTTGAACGCACTAATCTTAGGAACTTTTGGTCCGATTTGAAAAATTCTTTCAGTGTTACATAGCTCTTTTGTTGAGGAAGGCTATAGGCATGTACCACGGACGAAGCCGGGGCGAACCGCTAGTATGTAATAAAAACTGAGCTATTATCATCCTGCTCATGTCATGAACGCGAAAGTTTATAAGTATGGATAGATGTATGCATGGATGTTTGTTACTCTTCCACGCAATAATTAGTGAACCGATTGAAATAAAATTTGGTACGTAGACAGCTGGACAACAGGATTAACATATAGGCACATATAGGCTTTTTATCCTGATATTCCTACGGGATACAGACTTACGCGGGGAATAAGTAATTGAAGATTATTAAAGTTCGCTAAATAAAACAAGCTATTTTTTCTTAATCTTTTTAGTGTTAAAATTAGGACCGGTTTTCATCGTCGTGGAGTCGATAATTTATATAAATAATGTGCTAATTTTGACTTGAATGTGGACTACATGATTATTTAATAAGATTTGTTATTTTAAAATTAACAGCATTTATAGTTTTATAGCATTGAAATCCTATCCTGCTAATATTATAAATGCGAAAGTTTGTAAGGATATGTGTGTTTGTTGCTCTTTTACGCAAAAACTACTGAACCGATTGCAAAGAAATTTGGTGCGTAAATAGCTGGACAACTGGAATAACACAGGCAACTTTTTATCCCAATATTCCTAAGGGATACGGACTTTCGCGGGTGAAACCTCGGGGGCTAGTGCTTTAAGAATGAGGAAGTGATGAATTTAACGGATTTTAAACGCGATTTATCGCGCGAATAAATAGCATTTAAAGCAAGTTACTACTAAGAATGCACGTAGGTATAAAAAAATAATGTTTCTACTAATAACAATGCAATAAATCCATTAATAAAATAGCTTTTAGCAGTAATATTATTACCCATTAGCGGAATATTTTATGGATAAATACAATTTCAGTTTTATTACGGAACTAGACGCTTGTCGCCCGGCTCTGCCCGGATACCAATATTACTGTTTTATCCCAAGGGAGCTTTTAATCGGGATAAACGTATCCCATCACCCAAGTCAGCTCATATCCTGTCTGTATACCAAATTTCATCAAAACCCGTACAGCAGTTTCAACGTGATTGACTTGCACGTTTATATATCAATGTGATAGTATAGTATAGTATACTAAAGCATAATATATTAATACATATATAAAGTCTTATATAATAGTATTATATAAGACTTCTTTTCCTTACACTATTAGTTCGAAACAGCGTTTATTTTTTAAATGCGTTTAAATAGTCTAGGATAGTTTAGTCTGAGAAAAAACACTATGTACATACTCGTAACCCTTTTTTATGACACAGTCGGCAAAGGAGCTGGTAGGTCGCTTGATGGTAAGCGCTACCACCGCCCATAAACATTTGGAGGTAAGGTCAATTGCAGACCTTTCGCCTCTGTAAATGGATTGCCGACTTTAATTGGGAAGGGATTAGGAAAGGATTGAGAAGGGTAAGGAAAAGGATATGGGCCGTAACATAATAATTGATTGATGAAACTGATTTTACTGTATTTCAACAGTTTAACCAATATAACATCGGCATCACTTGAAGTCGGCTATCCGACATCAGAAACATGTTTTGTTTTAATTATTGTATTGTTTTGTCTTAAGTTTATTGTTTTTTTTATTGTAATTTTGTGGAGTCAAATAAATATTTCTTTCTTTATTTTCTTTCTTCAAACACTTAAATTTCATCAGACAGAGTGCAGAAACCTCTTTTTTAATATCGGGAAAGTGCCTCACGCCGGTAATTTATCACTCTTATATGCTATGATGAATTAGATACCGAATTTTGCAAGGCGGAAGTGATAAAATGTCAAAACAGGGGAGGAACATTATTATAGTTGCTCAGCAACGGCCCGTGGGTTTACTCGCGTGGTTGTTGAATACAAAGAGGCTATCTTTAACCTGTACTGTTATTAAAGGGTCACGTTTGGGAATTTGTGAGTTTGTGTAGGTGATAATCTCTGGATCTACTGAACCGATTTGTGTATTACTTTTACCCATATAAAGCTAGGTTATCTGTGAATCATTTTTTTTTGGCTTAAAAAATAGTATAATAGTCTTTGCAACGCCATAACACACTCTATTTATAACTGGTATCGGTCAAAAACTCGTGTTACGACATCAACCCGAGCGCATCCGGGTCGAAAAGCTAGTTGTAAATATTTCGTAAGTTACAATGTGCACAAGAAAGTTCTAGAAAGAAACAAAAAAATTATGTAAACTCATCTTATTATTCTTCTCTTCTCGTACTTCTTCTACTTAATCAAATATACATAAACTCAGTAAGTATCCTTTTCTGCGTAATCGGTTAAAAAGCTTCTATTAACAAAGAGTTAAGAGCCGCTTTTAAATTTAATATCCTCCGAAAACGAAGTCTCATTACAACGTAACCAAAAAATTTCGGGCAACAAAAAAATCGCTAACTAAATTAATTTAAAACTTTACCGCTTCGTTGCTCACCTGAAACAAAAAAATTAACTTAAGTATTTACTTAGCTTCTATGCTTATACTTGAGAAAAAATATGTAGACTCTATTTTTTATTAATTCTTTATGGTGCACGAGCTGCGCCCCACGCTTTCATGCGCATAAGTCCGTATCCCGAAGGAATATCGGGACAAAAAGTTGCCTATATGTTATTCCAGTTGTCCAGCTGTCTACGTACCAAATTTCATTGCAATCGGTTCGTAGGTTTTGCGTGAAAGAGTAACAAACATACATACATCCATTCATAATTATAAACTTTCGCATTTATAATATTAGTAGGATTTTAACCAGTGAATTAAAAAAAAGCAGTAAATTATCAGTGTAAAAAGCCATGCCGGCACAGACAGTTTGTTTGTTTGAGGCGTTAATATCTGGAACTAATGGACAGATTTCGAATTCTCACACCGTTGTATTTATACGTGATCCCTCTATTTTAGAATTAAACTAATTATTTTTTTTTATGCAATAGTGTGTAACTGAGCTGGTTAGCCTCATGGTAAGGCCCAACACTTGCAGAGGTATAACCGCTGCATTTAACGGATAAAGGATATGGAAAGGACTGACGACGGAGTAAAGGAATGGACTGGGAGGAGGGAGGATAAGAACACCGGCCTCCGACTGCAACGAATGAAATATAATAGCTACCATCCAATTGTCTTTAAAAAGCGTTTGAATGCTATAAAACTAAAAATTTGAAAAGTGTAAGTAAGTGAAGTCCCGTGTCCCCTAGTGGGGTATGGGGCAGATGATGTACATCTGTTTCACTGATCGATTTTCTTTACGGACAAGTAGGTGATCAGCCTTCTGTGTCCTGCCAGACCGAGACATTTTTTTTTGTGCGTCCCCACCGGGAATTGAACCCAGGACCCCTCGGTTCTACGCTCACGCGTTAACCACTGTACCAAGGAGGCGGTCAAAAATTTGAAAAGAAGCTGCTAAATTACTTTTTAGTTTTATAGCATTGAAATGCTTTTATAAATGAGAAATTTTTTGAAAGAATAGAAAAAATAATGGCAAGAAACGCGGGTTCGAATCCCGCCCCGTGACCGAATTTTTTCTATTCTTTCAAAAAAAAAAATTTCTCAAGAAGCTGCTATTTCAGACCGTTCTTCTGTGGAGGTGGTACCTTCCCCGCCGCGAGCTGGCTTACCCAAACTCAATCTCAAAAACTCAAACATTTATTTATTCAATTAGACTTCCTATGGAAAAGGTCTGCTATTGACCTGACACATCTCCAAATGTTCATGGGCGGTGGTAGCGCTTACCATCAGGCGACCCACCAGCTCCATTGGCGACTATGACATAAAAAAAAGAAAAAAAAAATAATAAAAAAAAAAAATTTATTGTCACACTCAAAGGCGGGTCCATATAAAATTAAAACTACACAAAATACCCCCGTCGTTGTGGCCGATGCCCGAAACCAATTTTCAATTATTTATATAATATCTGATATGACACCATATTTTTCATGCTGACTGCCTCCTTGTAGTGGTTCACGTTTGAGCGTAGAACCGAAAGGACTTGGGTTCGATTCCCGGTGGGGACGAAAAAATGTCTCGGTCTGCAGGACACAGAAGGCTGATCACCTACTTGTCGATAAAGATAATCGATCAGTGAAACAGATGTATATCATCTGCCCCATACACCAATAGAAGAACAGGGGCATCACATTCTTAAGGCTATATCCTTTAATGTGTAATAATGGACTTATAAAAATAAGACAGCTATTAACCTCATTTGTCTTGTTTTCACTGAAGCCTCTCTCGGTACAGTCGTGTTGAAAAGCATTTATGAATTTATTTTTTTTAATTTTGTACATATATACATCGAAGCTCAAATAAATACCATTTTAACACAGTCTTTATCAGCTTTACCTGTATATTTGTATGCTTGTATGATTATATGAGATTTAAAAAAATCGTTAAGTATTTTTACATTAACCAAAAAATGTTAAGTAAATCGCAAATGAAGCCGCATGCGGAAGCCTCTTTCTCATAAGCTATGTCAAAGGATTTAGTCAATATATAAAGTACTTGATCCAGCATATTCCACCGGGTATATCCTGAAGGAATCAAGAATAACGTTTGTACGTTGGTCTCCCAGGAGCTTTCGAAGCCAATAGACCTAATCCTTTGATGCAGGCATGACATTTTATAGCTGGGTACTTCGCTGTGGCTCTGTTTTGCCTCGTTTGTACCGGGCTGAATATTTCGATATACATTATGTTTGGAAATATCTTTGTTTGATAAGGAATAAGCCAGAGTAGGCGGTTTTGTGTTAGGTAATCTGGGTATGAAAGCTTTTTCATCATTTTTCACGAAGTAAATAAATTTTAATATTAATATAGGAATAGAACAACGATACAAATAAGTTGCTAAGAGGGAAGAGTAGTAACTGTCTACTATCACGGTTATTTGTGAGTAAGCGTTTGGACCCTTTTGCACGAGTTAGATTTAAGCATTACTTTAATTAATTGCGTAGCTATAATAATTAGATTCATAATATAATTAATGACGTCAAACTCAAATATTAATTTATTATATTATACTTCTTCTAGGAGCATTTTTACAATTACCACAACATAGATTAAAAAGAACCATATTTTAAGCTATCGCTAGCATGTATGTCAATCATTATATTAATAAAAAAAGCTGATCTTATGGCTGAGCTGAACATCATCGGTGATATTAAATTACATAGCCTCTGCTGGCCATGTTCAAAGAATGGGTGAAGATCATGCAGTAAAATTAGCGTATTTGGGACAACTGGACGCTGGCTGGTTGGACTTTCTATTTGGCGCTGAAAATATGAAATCGCTCAAGACTTCCGCTCCCTCCAGATTAAAAACTGTCTAAAAATAGATGAAAATGGAGGCTCTTATAGTTATAGGCCAAGGCTAACTTTGGGTCATTAAGTCTAGTAAGTATGTAATTATAATAAAAAAATGTCATGTTAATCGCCGTCTTTATAAGTCTCGAAGTAGAAATCGACTGCTTATTGGAAAAAGTCTAATAACTCATCTCATATCCGATATATCAAGAAGCGATTGACTTCGCTTACACTCTATTGAATTTAATATGTTCTAACAGATATGAGACGTATGTCATATGAAATGAAAATAATATAATAGAACTGTATCACGACTGAAAGATATTTTATAGGCAAAAGGCAATAATGCTTGGGTATTTCGAAATGAAGAAACGGAGAAACATTTTAAAACATCTAATATATAAAATTCTCGTATCACAATTTTCGTTGCCATACTCCTCCGAAACGGCTTGACTGATTTTGATGAAATTTTTTGTGCTTATCCGGTATCTATGAGAATCGGCCAACATCTATTTTTCATACCCCTAAATGATAAGAGTAAGGCAGAACAGCGTTTGCCGGGTGCAGCTTTATACATTTATATTCTTATTCAAACTGTATACTCAAATTAAATAATATTAACTATAATGTGTCGTTCTGAGGTTGTAGTATCAACGCTTTACTCGTTTCCCTAACGTGCTCTAAACGAAAATTCGAAAGTAGCACTTTTTGAGTTTTTTATGCTATAAGCGGATAGATGAGCTGGTGGTTCACCTGATGGTAGGCGATCACCACCACTTATGAACATTCGCAGAGATAGTATTTCAAGAGGAAAGGGGTGAGGAAAGGATTGATGACTGAAAAGGAATGAACTGAAAAGGGTGAGGAAAAGGAAACCAACCTCCAGCTCCCTCTACTCACCCTACGAAACATAGAAGCATGCTACTATAAGTAATCTTTTACGTACGTAACACAAAACTTATTGCATACTATTATTACAGACACACCATCTTCATCACAAGTGTAAAATGAGCCTATATAATATATATCGCATTCTGTGTTTTTTTTATTTAATTATTAAATTGAATTAATATAAAAATTAAATTTAAAGGGTATTGAGAAAACCTTAATGTTGATTGTACATACCCGTACAAAACAGTTTAATTTGCCACTTTTGTTTTTGTATTTTCTACCCGATTGTACTGACTCTGAAGGATATATTTACAAGTCATTACTCACGGATGACCGATAGGGGTGACCATTCAGTTTGACGCGAGTGTACTTGGAAAGGTCAAGACATGGTAATAACAACGCCTGTATGACGTAATTAATAGCACATATATACCTTCTATATACTATAAATAATACATCCCTACATTATAAATGCGAAAGTTACTCTGTATATCTGTCTTTTCACGTCTCAACCACTGAACCGATTTCAAAGAAATTTGTACCAAAAAGAAGACATGTTTTGAGAAAAGACATAGGATAGTTTATCCCGGTAATCCCACAGGAATGGAAATTATGTAGGGAAAGTCCCGGACCTGTCTATCTACTCCTTTGAAAACGCAGGCGAGTCTACACCACAACGTAACTATACTAACTCGCTTTTTTCATTATCATTTCTAAAAAATAAAAAAAAAAGCTTAAAAATATTCATATTTCAACCAATAAACAATATAGGTATTACATATTTATGAGCTTTTCCTAAAACAAGGTCCAAAACAGCAATCTCGTGAAGTGTCCTTTAACGGGGATCAATACAATTTGTAACTTAGCGAGTGACCCGCACGTGACCCACGGGACATGGCTTGAATATGTAACAAGCGAACATCGAGTCATATTTGACTATTTATCTGAATTTGTTAAACTTTGATAGACCTATGATACGGCCACTTCGCTCTCTTTCTAAACCTCAGTTTAAAATGCGACAGAAGATAGTGGGAGTCTGTTATTTTAAGGCTTTACGCCTCAGCCAATGGATTGCAGACTTTTTGAAGTGAAACTTCTTTAGAATCGTTGTGATTTCAATCTGATGCAACGGAAAAAACGACAGGTAAGAGACACAAATA
>NW_024045131.1:2706729-2764533 GCF_012273895.1 Zerene cesonia | reverse complement strand
ATATACTAAGGGGAGTACTCTTAAAACGAGGTTCTACGACAAATGGGGACTTTTTAGCGGTGAACGCGCAAACTTGTGAAAAACTATTATATACATAGTATTTTATATATATTCATCTCATTCTTTTGTCGATTTACTGAAGTTTCACTTCTATCGTGTGTGAATCGTATACACTTTTCACCATAAAACCTCCAGCTCTTAACATGCTACTATTTGACGCTGATCTTCTGTGGGGGGTGGGGTACCTGCGGTACTGCTGCGGTGCGAGCTGGACCACTTCCCCCGTACAAAATCCACAAACAAAAATAACTTACATTTTAGTAAGATGTATTTATTAAGTTTTTTGTAACTAAAGGTAGAGAGAATTGTAGGGATAGATGTGGGTAGTATAAAATCATGTTTCAAGTCTTTTCAGTTTGCTATCCTACTTATATTATAAATGCGAAAGTTTGTAAGGATGTGTGTGTGTGTTTGTTGCTCTTTCACGCAAAATCTACTGAACCGGTTGCAATAAGATTTGGTACGTAGATAGCTGGACAACTGGAATAACATATAAGCAACTTTCTATCCCGATATTCCAACGGAATATGGACTTACGCGGGTGAAACCGCGGGGCGCAGCTAGTAGAGAGTAAAAGTGATGGCATCAAGCCACGTGCCACGTGTCTTGTTATCAATTTAGCTATAAACACTATAAATTATATATACACTACATAATGTATAACACTAAAAACGTCATGTCATATTTGGTTGAGTTTCTTAAGTATTTTTATGTAAGAAGAAAGAAATCTAACGAGAAAGGTCTATCTGTGAGTAAAAAGGTATGTAAAGAAAGAGAGAGAAGACCGTGGTGTTCTTAATTTGAATAAAGAAATTTGATTGGGAAAATAAACACGTGTTAATGCCAAAGTTTTTTTTTTTTTTTTTTTATTTTAGGTCGCTTTTTAACATCAAGGTCACTAGCGACCACTACTATAAAAGTTCACAATTATACCATTATATTATATTAGCGAATACATTTTTATCGATTTTAGAAACTAAGGTTTTTCCGATTCCTTTATGATTCAGGCATTCTGATAATGAATTTGGTAATTGACAAGTACGTCTTTCAATGGTGTGAAATATACAATCTATCAAAAGGTGCTGCACAGAGAAGTACAAGCCACACTAGCATTTATTTACATTAGATTTAATGCCAAAGTTTGTGTAGATAGAAAAAAAAGATGGTGGTATCTCGCGGTATTTTTCGCACTGGAATTAGTACTGCTTTAAGACGTCACGGTACCATCACTCCCTTCCATTATTTGTAACTTCAGAATCACTTCTATTTATCACATCTATAACAGACTATTAGAAACAACTTCCAACGTAGTTATAATACTGGACTGTGGATAATGTTTAAAAACAACGTTTTTCATAAGAAATTGTTGCTATGAACGTAATCCTAAAATATCGCTCTAATCAAAATAAATTAGCCTCACTGCTATCGGTCGAGCAATTTATTTTACATAATAAGATTATGGGGACAAAATAAAATGACATTTTGATTACATTAATATTAAAATTGGTCGGCTTATATTTTGTCAGTTAATTGAATTTGTTTACGAAGACTACAATTTTCGGTTCTAAGAAGTAAATATTTTTGTTAGTAATTTCGTGTGGTTTTATTGTTGTCTAGATTTTTATTCGACTATCATCATATTGAAGTTCATCACGGACGCTACAGCCTTGTTGATAATTTCTTAACATTCGTTACATCCATATATGTTTATTATACATACTATATTAACTTTACTATCTTAATATATAAAATTCTCGTGTCACAGTTTTCGTTGCCATACTCCTCCGAAACGGCTTGACCGATTTTGATGAAATTTTTTGTGCTTATCCAGTATCTATGAGAATCGGCTAACATCTATTTTTCATACCCCTAAATGATAAGAGTAAGGCAGAACAGCGTTTGCCGGGTGCAGCTAGAATAGTATAAAACAAAGTCGTTTTCGCTTTCATTATGTTGCTTTGTATGCATCAAACTTTAAAACTGCGCAACGGATGTTGATGCGGTTTTTTTAATAGATAAAGTGATTCAAGAGCATTTATAAAGATATAAAGATATCTTAATATATGCAACTTAAAAACTAAAATTCTTAATATATAAACTCCGCGATGGTATATGCATATCCGAATAGTAATTAATCACATTAATACTATAAATGTGAGAGTTTGTTTTAATATTTGTCCGTCATCACGCTGAAACTATTGAACGGATTTTGATGAAATTTGTTCTACAGACAGGATAAGAGCCAACTTGGCCGACGCGTGCCAAGTCGCGGGCAAAAGCTAGCGTAAAATAATTTTATGTAGACTTTTACACAAACACAGTTTATTAACTTTTCATCACATTTTAGAACGAATAAATTATGCGTTAGGCATTTTTATTTACGACTCTCAACATTTGAATTGTAAAATGAATAAGCACTTGGAGAAAAATTACCAACAATTTTTCTTTTAACCGACTTCGAAAAACGTGGAGATTCTCAATTTGAATACTTTTTCCGTTATTTACTGATTTTGCTTAAGTTTTGTTAAAGATAATTTTTATTATAAGCTTTTAAGTAAGTGAAATCCCGTGCCCCTATTGGGGTATGGGGCAGATGATATACATCTGTTTCACTGATCGATTGTCTTTATCGACAAGTAGGTGATCAGCCTTCTGTGTCCTGCAGACCGAGACATTTTCTTTAAGCTCACGCGTTAACCACTGTACCAAGGAGGCGGTCATAAATCTTTTAAGCTTACTTCTATATCTGAGGATAGGATATGAGGTGACAGAAACGAACATACAATCGAACTTATAATCCTACTAGCTGCGCCCCGCGGTTTCACCTGTTTAAGTCCGTATCCCGTAGGAATATTGGGATAAAAAGTAGCCTATATGTTATTCCAGTTGTCCACCTATCTACGTACTAAATTTCATTGCAACCGGTTCAATAGTTTTTGTGTGAAAAAGCAACAAACACACACAGTTAGTGGGACTCGTAGGATGAGCTGAAAAATAGATGTTGACCGATTCTCAGACTCATTAGATATACACACAAAATTTCATGATAATCGGTCCAGCCGTTTCGCAGGATATGGTAACTAACATTGTGACACGAGGATTTTATATTTAAGATTTTAAATTCCATTAAAAATATTTATAGAAACAGAACGTCACTCCAATAAAACCACAATATATATCGCTTACTCGACACTTAAACTTAATTAAGTTAGCAGCTGTTAACATGAAAGCAACAATGTAAGAATCAACTTACAAACACCGAAAAAGGCGAAGTTTTAATTAATTTAATCAAAGAGCATACAAAATTAAGAGATTTTCAAGGTTCTTGTAATTATAATTTCAAGTAAGGTCCAACTTATTTTGTAATTAACATAATTACAAATCGCGGGACGTTGAAATTGTAATTATTTTTTGAATAATGAACGAATCTCATGCGACGCGTGGCCGTTTATAAATATTAGCCTTTTGTTCGTTCATTTTTTTTGTATTGTTCTATGTGTTGGTTATTTTAAACCGACTTCAAGAGAAGGAGGGGGTTATCAATTGGAGTTTTATGTTAGGTGTTTTTTATGTCACCGTCGGCCATGGAGCTGGTGGGTCGCCTGATGGTAAGCGCTACCATCGCCCATGAACATTTGGAGAGGCGTAAGGTCGATTGCAAACTTTACGCCACTACAAATGGATTGTCGACTTCAAATTGGAAAGGGATTGAGAAAGGTTTGACGAGAGCAATAAAGGAAAGGACTAGGAAGGGAAATGAAAAGGATATGGGCCTCCGGCTCCCCCACTCACCGAACGAAACACAGCAGTATGCTATTTAACGCCGGTCTTCTATGGAGGCGTGGTACATCCCCGGTGCGAGCTGGTTCAATTCGTGCCGAAGCGTATTCGACGGATATATAGTGTGTCATGCCTACCATACGATGGCATTTAAATTTGGTCTAGTTCTAGGAGGATTTAAAGGGGATTTGAAATGTTATTGATAATTTTTTGTTTTTTTTTTTTGACCCTCATAGGAGGCCTGTGTCCCAACAGTGGGAACATGTATGGGCTGATGATGATGATGATAATAATTTTTTACCTAGTTCAAATGTATTATCTACTAGCTGCGCCCCGCGGTTTCACCCGCGTAAGTTCGTATCCCGTAGGAATATCGGGATAAAATGTTGCCTATATGTTATTCCAGTTGTCCAGCTGTCTACATACCAAATTTCATTGCAATCGGTTCAGTAGTTTTTACGCGAAAGAGTAACAAACATCCATACATCCATACATCCATACTTACAAACTTTCGCCTTTATAATAGTAGTAGGATTTGGCAGACACACACTTATTTTATATCTTCAATGCCAAAATAGTAACGTAAAAAAATGACAGTATAAAATTTAAATATTATACAACCTGAACAATTGTTATCTATATAATATACTGCGGAAGTACCTACCAACTGATCCAATCATAAATGTTATCCCAACAGCTCTTATTATATACGTATTTTCGCTTAACTACCTTCTACCTTACCTTATTTACTATCGGTCCTCCCCAGTTTCGTCTGTGGTGCATATATATAGTCTATATAGCCATATATATTTCTTTATATTTATATACAACGATAATAGATAGACTACGCGCTCAAACAAGGGTTAGGTTCTTTCTTTTATAGCTACACTATCTCTGCCTCGCGGTGGTACCCACGTAGTACCTGATGTTTTATAGCTTAAAGTTCCTCAATAAATGGGCTATCCAACACTGAAAGAATTTTTCAAATCGGACTAGCAGTTCTTGAGATTAGCGCGTTCAAACAAACAAACAAACAATACTCTTCAGCATTATAATATTAGTATAGATTAGTATTAAGATGTACAGAATCCTTTCCTAATATAAAGATAATTATAAGCATCATGCTAGCGCCATCTTTAAAGAATGTATTTACGCCCGTACCTACTGTTTAATTAAGGAAATATTGATGAGACATTCCGTAAACTTCAGCGAAACACCCTCGCACCCCCAAGTTAAGTGTAACTTGATTTATTTTATCTTAATTACAGTGCATTCTTAGTTGAAGGGTCTCTTTTGTCAACCGACCCAAAAACGAAGGGCGTTCGCAGTTCAACTGAATTTTTGATGTGAAACATCTATAGTCGCACGTAAAAGCGATTTCTGGCGTGGCGACGCATGCCGTGGCGACGCGTCGCTACGCTATACGAATTAAGTAGTCACGATTTGAAATAAATTCGCAAATTTTTGTATTTAATGAAAATAAATGTTTATTCAATAAATAGTCATCGTTATCTGGAAAAAAATCGTAATATTTTATTTTATCATTATGACATATTTAGTTCCTATCGCAATATGTTCTTTTCTGCATATTACTTTTACAAAATAATGTCGATGTTTCACATCTGCCAGGCGTCCCGTGACGGCTCACACTTTTTTGTCTATGTCACTCGATAGCTCCGTAGTTTTGCGGCTGATTGACATGATTCATTTTGTGTTTGATTGGGAATTATTAAAGTGAAACTTTTATTTCATCGCAAATTTTTTGGCCTGTTTATCGCATGTCGCGTGACGGTTGGCTGTTGGGATAAAGTTAAAGGCGCTCGTCAGAGTAGCCGAGGCCAATATGGCGGCAATAGTTACATCTGCTGACCATCAGTTAAATATCTATAATGTGAAAAAAGTTTCACTTTTACCGTGGTTTCATAAAACCACACAATCCTTTTCTTTCGTTTGGTCCTTATTTAGAATTTACAGTGGTAGCCCCTCCGCATGGACGTCGCCGAGTTGTTTTGTAGAATAATAATTAATTACCTGATAATTCATGGCCAATGGCGAATGATTCGATAGAGTTAAGTATGTTTTTCATTTATTGGATGCCTTATACCTTATTGACAGTGGATGTATTCACGCTCAATTTATTGAATGTATGGTTGTTTTATAAAATAAAAACAACCACCTTCACCCGCGTAAGTCTATATCCCGTAGGAATATCGCAATAAAAAGTTGCCTATATGTTATTCCAGTTATCTAGCTATCTACGTACCAAATTTCATTGCAATCTGTGCAGTAGATTTTGCGTGAAAGAGTAACAAAAATACACATACACATACATCCATCGTCACAAACTTTCCCATTTATAATATTAGTAGGATATAATATTATATTTTATTATTATATTATAAGCTATATATAGGTACATCTTTAATTTAACCCAGTGACTAAATGGTAACAATATACATTATTTCTAAACGCACATAAAATTGAATACACATTGATAACAGTCATAATTCATTTTCAATGAAGATACATGCTGATATCATAAGATATATTTAGGAATAACACTGAGTAATTAAATTATTTCTATGTGGAGTCGTATAAATAAACTTATGACTGGTTTAATTAAGTATAAGTAAGTTAAAAATAAGTGGGTTTAAGTACGCTAAGCTACGCGTTAGTATAAATCGCTTCATAGAGGTTCATACGTTTTTGATGTCAGCACCGACGTCAGCGTGCTGTCAGCGTGATTAACCAGCATTAAATTTTATCAGCATTATATTATGCTGGTAATTTATTCAATTTAAACTAATAGAAAGTATTCAACGAAATGAGAGCCATATCCATATAAAATTCACTTTCCAACAAGTAATCACAAATAAATTGCCCATCCATTACGTAACCGCGCGGACCGGCACTTAACCCCGGTTATCGAATGTGCGTGCGGGTAATAATTAAAGGCGACCGCTCCCCACAGGCCAGGTAACGTCCCATGTACGTTACATTGAATATTTTATATGTAACTGACATCTGTCATGTTACAGCTAAACCGGGAAACGGGAAATGTGAAGTTTGCCAGACGCGTACCTACGTGATTGGAATTATGTTACGGCTAGTTTCGGATTGTTAGTGATAATTTTGATATATCTTTTAGGTTAGTAAATATTACTAGAGACTAAATTGTAATTTGTTGTTATAGTGATAACACATACATTTTATGAGATAAAGCCTGGTGACTGAATTTATCCGATCTTAATATAAAAAAAAGAAATACAAATTGTCAACCGCATTTATCAAACAAATAAATTTATTATCATATAAAAATATTAGCATTAAATAATCATATAAATATATTAACATTAAATAACATAAATCATATAAATACGTTACCATTAAATAATAACTATATATGTTTCTTTTAAATGCATTTTATTTTCTCAAAATATATAAAACGTAAACATTAACAACTCTCGCTCCCCCCCTAGGATTCCCTCAGTCGTCTCTTATATACACGTCATACCACAGATAACATAATACTCATTATGTTAATACAGATAAACAAAACACAACGAAGTCAAAAAAGTATCTATAATCAAGGGAAACGTACTGCATTTCCAAAAGTAAAGCAAGGTCGTTTAAGGTCGCGGGTCAATCGATAGGGAGCTGTAAGAGAAATGACAGAGGGTAATGGTGCATAAATTACGAAACGTAATAGCGACTAGGACTTCTTTGAAACTGTAACAGTTTATAAAGTGAGGTAGTTAATTGGAAGCATTTGAATTATTCGAGGAATTGATTATAGAAAAATGCCTTACGTGAATACAATGGAATTTTCAAGGGAGTTTGTTGAACTTTTAGTGGAATTAGTTGCTTTTAAGATATTTGTTTATTGTAAGAAGAAATGTGTTATTTTGTTAGTTTTATTAACATATAGGCAACTTTTTATCGCGATATTCCAACGGGATACGGACTTACGCGGATGAAACCGCGAGGCGCAGCTAGTATATTATATTTGATATCATGAAAATAAATAAAACGATTGGAGAAACAATGATTTAAAATATACAAAGACCAATTTATTTTTTAATTTATTTTTCTTTATCTCTTCATTTTCTTTTTGCCCGATAATGAATAGATTAACTACGCTAGTCACGTTATCTCAGATCTAGTATCGAATTACGTATCTAGTGCGAGCAGAAGATTTTTTTTAGGAAACTGGTCCAAAGAAAACTTCTTTGTCTAACTAGTATCTGCTAACCTTTTTATCGATGTGTCCCAAATGTGTTACGTACTGGTGACCTAATTTATTTTATAAGTTTATAAAAAGTTAAAGCTTTTATAGAAATGTAAAAGAAATAAATTGAGAAAGATTTATTGCTTTTTAATAGTTTTGTTATTTGTACTCACAGTTATGGGAAAGACAATGGGATTTCAGGTATTAACTATCTAATGTCCTTTCTTATGTGTCAAATTATTTTTTCGCCAATTTTCATTAAAATCGGCTGAGTGATTTAGGCGTGAATTACGAACAGACAGTCATAGTAACCTTTGCTTTTTTAATATTGATAGGTATTTCAATTACATCGATTATTACAATAACATTATTTCACATTGTTATATTTTTTTACGTTATATCGGGCAACTGAGCTGGTGGTTCGCCTGATGGTAAGCGATCACCACCACATACGCTGCCAGCTATTGCTCGACTACCACACTCAAAATGAATGAATCTTATTGGAACGAAGTTCCTTATCAAAAGGGGGGGGGCTTAATTGAAAGGCTAGACGAAAAAAAATCCTCACGAAAAGTTGTAACGATAATTTTTGCTATAGTAAGCTATTCTAAGGTGTGCATCGTGCGCATGTTTCTCTGTCTCTCTCTCTCTCTCTCTGTCTCTCTCTCTCTCTCTCTCTCTCTCTCTTTTAGAAACGAAAAGAACTTCGTTCCATCCAGGTTATTGGCCCCTCTCAACATTTTTAGGTTTAATTTTATTTATTTACAAAATCCGAAAAGCCAGACGTAAAACTAAAAAATATAAATAATATCAGATAAGATATCATTCTTATAATCATAAAGTCAGACTATTAATTCATATAGATTTAATAAAAAGACAATAAAACAATCGACCCGACAATACTCTTAATTCATAAATCAACACAATATAACTGGACATTTCTCGTTTCGTCATAAATTAAACATATCCGCAACAAGCCGGCCAAGTTACTGCATATTTTATAGACACATTACATATAAATAATTCAAGAGGTTATATATGAATCTGTATATTTTATCTGTAACTTTAGTTAATCTGTGGTTGGAGTGGACTTCTTTCTGAATGTGGTTTTCTCCGTATACTGTAATTTATTGCTCGAAATACTGAAATGAGATATGCAAGCCGATTGAAGCGATCATCACACTTCACTATAATATTATAAACGCGAAAGTTTGTGAGGATGGATGTATGTGTGTGTGGTACTCTTTCACGCAAAACCTACTAAACCGATTGCAATGAAATTTCGTACGTATATAGCTGGACAACTGGAATAACATATAGGCATCTTTTATCCCGATATTCCTACGGGATACAGACTTATGCGCGTGAATGATGCAACTAAAAGAAAACAGGAAAACTTTAATTCTATTGCGTATAAATTCCTTAACGTATTATCTATTCATTAGAAAAAAGAAAGAAAAAAGAATGAAAAACATTTATTTTGACACAGACACACACACACACACAACAGATCATAGCAGACATACAATAAATCAAAAAATAAGTGAAAAAAAAACAAATTTAACGGCTAGACTTAACAATTATGTGTGGCCAAAAAGAGATGCCAAGGACTTACATTTGTATGTTATTACAGTATTAATATTATATTATATACTATTATAGACACAGATTCCAATATCATAAAAAATAAGTATAAAAACTACCCACAAACTTTACCTACGTAAACTATAACGGTACATAATAACTTTTGGCTTTATAAGTTAGAGGTTTCCCAAACTATCTGATTGAATAGTTTCCTTAGAGATAAGCTCAAAGTTTTGGTTATGTAAGACCGATTTTCGACCGCGGTTACGGTCGCCACAATATACCGCGGAGTTGTACTGATTTCAAAATGTCAAATATCCTCGCTAAATTACATGAAAATCAACTCAACAGGTTAGGATAAGATAGAATAAGAAAAGTGTTAATACTTTTAAATACATTCTTTTTCCTATTATCAACGTTCACACAAAAACGATGTCAGTTTACAATATAAAAGAAAATAAGAAAAATGTCGAACTCAAACAATATATACATTTTTATTTATATAAATTAGGATAAAAAAAATACTTAAAAGGTATCATTAGATAGATAATACATTTTAAGCATTTTTGTTTTTCACTTGTTCTGTTGGTTGCTGGAAGAGATCACTTGTAAGTGATAAGGCCGCCTTCTGGGCTGACAGCACAATAAAGTGTTTAAATAAAATAAAATAAATAGCATTCCAAAATAAATTTAAAGACATCAAATCAATTGTGTCAATTCGATAACATACTACGCATTAAACGCAAAATGTAATTTCTAAACCCGATAAAAAGTCCTCGGACCTTCGTCAGAACCTACAGGGTACTTACGGCAAGAGTCTTGAAATTTTGCTTAATTACAAATTAATACCCTTACAAGTAGAGGAAATTCTACAATACATATTATAACCAACTTTGGGAATATTTATAAACTTTTGAATATGGAAGTCGAGCACGCTTCAGCACGATTTGGGCAAGCTCGCACTAGGGAAAAGCCATAACCCCACAGAAAACCAGCGTGAAATAGTGACTTGCTACTATGTTTTGTATGGCGAGTGGGGGAGCCAGAGGCTTTTCCTCGCCTCTCCCAGTCCATTCCTTATTTCCAGTAGTTAATCCTGCCCTTATCCCTTCTCCCTTATAACCGGGCAGCGCATTTTCAGATCGCGATTCGTGATGGTTTACCCTCAGGCGAACCATCAGCTTCATTGTCCGCTCATGGCATAAGAAACTACTACTTAGTACAATATGACTTGACTACTAGATTAGACTATATTAGTTTTAATTGGTGCAGAACACCTAGCTACCTAGAGATAACTAGACTAGACTCCAAGTAAAACAAAAGAGTATAATGTGTTTGAGAGACATGTCATACTAACGACCCGCCCTGGCTTCACCTGTGGTACATATAATATAGCATGTAGGACTCAGCGATCAGTTATATATCAAAAGATCTAAGAATAGTTTACATTGATCCAGAAATCTCATAAATTAGCGCGTTTTCTGCAGCTCCGAGGAGGAGGAGGAGAGAGCTCCTCCTCCTCCGTCCGACTGATATAATATTTAAACAAGTTCTATCGGTTAAATTATATTAAAACCGTTTCAATAGATCCAAAGATTACATCCTACAACGTGTCAAACTCACAAATTCACAATCATTGTCTCTTTATAATATTAGTTTAGATTGCTATAGATATGGGTCACGAAATGCCTTCAGCTATAGAATTAGTCAACTCATGTGGAAAAGAGCAGTGACCCGAGTTAAAAAGGCTTTAATGGCGAAAACATTATGTTAATATCATCATCATTTTTCATTAGAGTTGCTTTGTTTGAAAATTTGTTGAATACGAAATGTTGTTATGTGGGTCGGGGAATGGGGCGAGTTGTTCAATTTCATTGTATTAATTGAAGGTAGGTATGTATTAATGGTGGCTCAGTGGTGAGGAACTTCGGTTGCAATCAAAAAGTGGGGGGTTCGAGCGACAGACGACGGAGCAGGGAATTAATTGATTTCTCAATTTATCTGCGCATTGTTTACATCACCGCTGCTTGAAACGGAGGAAGAAAATATCTTGAGGAAACCGGCATGTCCGAGACTGAAGAGTAGGCCATAATTTTTCTTATCCTTAGAAATCCTTTCCCTTATTCCCTCCATCAATCCTCTCCTTATCGATTATCCAGTAAAGTTGGCAATCTATCTGCACATGGATATAACCTCTACAAATGCTTAGGGCGGTGCTGGTCGCTTACTAAAAGAAAAATACCAACTCTATTAGGCAAATCTTAACACCCATTAATCAATCACAATTTCTTGTTCTTTTACTATATACTTCGCATACACATCAATATCAATAAAATTCTAGAATACATATTTCAAATAATATTTCAATTATATACGTCTTTCCTTTATACTGTCGCGTATCATTACATAGCATAAAACAAAATCGCTTTCTCAGTCCCTATGTCCTATGTATGCTTAAATCTTTAGGATCTTTATAACAATAATGATTTGTAAAGTGCATTTGTTTTTTACATTTGTAGATGAGCGAATGAGTTTCGATAGAATGACGACGATCTTATTTCGAACACACACACGACAATAAAACTTTTAAAACATTTAAATACTTTATAAGTTTTTTAGCACTCAAATGGCTACATTTCTTTATTAGTCCCTATGTCCCTACGTATGCTTAAATCTTTAAAACTACGCAACGGTTTTCGACGGATTTTTTTTAAACATTGAGTGATTCAATATGAAGTATTATATGTATAAAATTTTTATAAATTTATGTAAAGAAATATAAGTCAAAAACGTATACATTGTCACAAAGTTTTAAGCCTCCTTTCGTTGGCGCATATATTTATAATGAATTGAAAATCGTTACATCAAAATAAAAAAATCTTTATTCATACTAATAATATAAAGCTGAAGAGCTTGTTTGTTTATGCTTTTTGCTATATGCCATAAGTTTTTTGTTCGCCTTTATTTTATGTATAACGAATTTTCATAAATTTCTTTAATTCATTACATTAATTTAATTCATATCATTCATTTGCTTCATTCATTCGTAATATAATATTACCGAAAGAGGCACAATTTATTGGTATTACAGCTGTGTCTGGAGATAGTTACCCACAGACAGACTACTTTTTCCCGTGGTGAAACATCTCACTGTCAACTTTATTTCACCATTTTTATCGCAGGGATGCGGATAAAGACGTGCTGTTCAGATTGTCCTACTAATATTATAAATGCGAAAGTTTGTAAGGATGCGTGTGCGTTTGATGCTGTTTCACACAAAAACTACTAAACCGATTGCAAAGAAATTTGGTACGTAGGCAGCTGGACATCTGGAATAACATATAGGCAACTATTTACCCCGATATTCCTACGGGATACGGACTTACGCGGGTGAAACCGCGGGGCGCAGCTGGTAGATAATAAAGATATGATATTCTGGAATTCATAGACTTATCTCAAAATAGCTGGCATTATTTCGTTGAATATAGCGTAGCCAGTAGGTACTGTGATTTGCGGTCTATGAATATAAAGCTACCGGAATATCTAAAATTTATTATATACCACATAGTGACTTAATATATAGTTTTACATGATGTGAATCTCCGAAAGAATTTCTACAAAACTATTTGAGTGTTTGTTTGTATGTTTGGGTTGTTTTCTCGTGGGATGTGAGCCATTTAATGATTTGATTTCTATGCTGGATAGTTAGACGTCTAAACTATGAAATAGACTTATTTAACCGCGATTAAACGTCCATTTATGTTGGAATTTCCTTCGAAGTTGCAGGTGTAGAACTGATATGATACTAGACATATGATTAAATCCATTCATAACTTTTACTATTTCAAAAACACTTTAACTTTTTAAATAAATACAATATTTGAGGCGTTTTGCTTTCCATCTAAACACTAAACCATTTACAGTCCCTCTATTTATTTCTTATTTCCTGACCGTCTCCTTGGTATAGTGGTTAACGCGTAAGCGTAGATCCGAGGGGTCCTGGATATCCTATGAAAAATGTCTCGGTCTAGCAGAACACAGAAGTCCGATCACCTACTTGTCCATAAAAAATCGATCAGTGAAACAGATGTATATCATCTGCCCCATACCCCACTAGGGGACACGGGACTTAACTTTTATTTATTTCCTACAAATGAAAGATTAACAAAAACAACTTGTTTGTTTCCTTTATTATTCTGTTGTCAGCTCAGCCGTTGCGTAATCTTTGACCTCTATTCGACTTCAATGGCTTTATCAGATAGAATGCGATAAGCGCCCGTCAGAAGCTAGCCTTTTTTTCTTTTTTTTTTTTCTTTTTTTTTTATAGTGGGGAAATCTTACATAGATACCCACGGCCCCCGGGGATGGAGCTGTGGGTTATGTCGGATTCTTACCGACCAAAACCCCTCTGTGTTCCGTCTAGCCACTTGAGTGAAGAGGCCACGGGAACTGGTTAAAATACGTCCGCGACCGTCAGAAGCTAGCCTGAAGCCGCCCTATGACGCCCAATTGTGTTATTACTGTACTGTACGCGGTAATATATCGTAATTTATCATATAGAACGCGTTAGTAACGTAACGTAACGTAACGGACACAAATAATATTTATTAATTTTGAACCAAGTTGGTTCAAAATTAAGGAGGTACTCAATTCGACTGTCTTTTTGTGTGTTAGTAACAACTTTAGACATTGATGATTCTGTTTTTATCTAAAATTTAATACACCACACGGTGAAGAAAAATATCTTGAGGAAACCGGCATGTCGAAGAATCAAAAGTTCCACGAAATGTGACATCTGCCAACCTGCACTTGGCCAGCGTGTTGTTATGTCCCAACCACTCATAGAAGGCCCGTGTCCCAGCAGTGGGAACTCAAACGCGTTGATGTTTATGGATGTTTTACCTCTCATCCTATACTATCTTTAACGCAATGGAGTAATATTATGTGGACTCTTATTTGCGCCAATAACGTCAATACAAGATGGCGTACTTCGGGACGTAGTAAAATAATAATCTACGCACTAAACGCTCATAACACCCAAGAGAACCCATTTAATAAGCGTGAAACTACACTTGTTCCACGGCGCAATCCATGTTACCGGTATTAACCGGTCGTATCCGGTTCGTACCAGCTATATCCGGCTAACGCGAATTCAGGTAGCGGCTAATGAGTTTTACCTCGACATTTGTCGTGCTGTGTTTGATGAATTGTTACATGAATGACAGGGCCGGTTTCGGAGTTTAGAGCCCTAGGAACGTAAGAAATGCAGTTTTTTTTATATGTTTTAAAAACATCATAGTTACAGTTTTTACTAACACTGGTTTTAGTTTCGACGAATATAATAGCGCAAAAATTAACACTTTAACAGTAAAACGATCACAATTCTAAGTAAAATAAAATGGTTGTACGTTACATATAGAAAATCCACTATAAAAATTGTTTCTATCTACCCATACACAAAGCAGATATAATAATTTCAAAAGTCCCATTTTTTATCAAACAATTTCATTTGATTTGAGAAACTATTTATTCATTTTTTCATTTCTAACTATAGTTTATACCATCACGCCGTTGAAACAGATATAAAAAGAGTATCTAGCATTGAATCTAGACTAATTCTTTGCACCACATTTGATCCGATTAGTTATACATGTAATACAAGAAATTGTGCATCGTAATAATTACATGCTCTACAGCTAGAGGCCCCAAACAAAACAAATTTTATTTATTATTATTTATTTATTTAACTCTTCAACAAGATTATACATAGAAGGAAACTTAAAAATAATAATAATAATGATTATAATAAAGCGTACAATTTGTTTGGCGGCCTTATCACTTAGAAGTGATCTCTTCTAGGCAACCACGGTAAAAAAAGCCAATCCAATTAAAAAATAAACTTATGACACCAACGTCTGCACGATGCAGACCTATGTACTACTATACTATGTAATATGACCTACGCAGTACTATTCAAACAATATAATGTAAAAGAAATATAATAAAAATCTAAATACTAACTCAAGAAAGACTCTCCCGCATTGCGTTCAAATAACATTCTCAACACTTAAGCATGAAAGCAGAACCATAATGTAATAACTACAAATTTAATTTAATGCTAAATTCCACCCTGTACCGTCGCGTGAGGACATCGATTTTTCTTCATAAAACATTTTAGCTTCAACAAATATCTGCTTTATTAAAATGATCACATTTTTTATATTCCTTCACGGTTGTCGATTGAATTCTGTTACGTTCATGAATAATTTCTTTAATTTGTACTGATACGATTTATTTGAATGAGTTGTGGTTAAATAACACTAGCTGTCCGCCCCTGTTTCGCCAGTGGTACATATGTAGCCTATGTCACTCAATGAATCTTTGGTGAAACAATTTTGAAATCGGTCCAGTGGCTCTTGAGTGATAATGTTTTTTTTATGTGATGCAGTAATGGAGCTGGTGGGTCGCCTGATGGTAAACGCTGCCACCGCCCATGAACATTTGAAGAGGTCGATTGACCTTACGCCCCTCCGGTATCCGACTCCCCCACTCACCGAGCAATACACAGCAGTATGCCGGTCTTCTGTGGGGGTGTGGTTCTTCTCCAGTGCGAGCCGGCCCTGTTCGTGCCGAAGCGTGCTCGACTACCACATGTCATACTTTATTACAAATTTTATAAAATACAAAAGCGTCCTCTTTATGATATTAGTGCATTAATCTGCCACACCACGCGAAACCACGGGCGGAAATAATTAGCTTTCCGCCCGTGGTTTCGCTTGCCTGGGAGCCGGCTTCCCAACTTACTCTATTTATTTTATTTTATTTATTTATAATAATTAAAACGATTCTACACCAATAACATTAATTATCAATTTTTACATTATATAACATCTCACTTAAATTTATAAATAATATATATGACACAATTACTATTAAATACATTACATAATTACAATTAATGATATTCAGATACAAGTAACAATATAAAATAAAGAAATTTGATTAGTTGTAGCTTTCGCAGAAGCTCAGACATGCCGATAACAAAGATCCCCATCTATCCGCAAACAGATCACATTCTGGGTTATCCTTCAGGAGAGCATTGAGCGCAGCAGAGTTACTGAATGAAACAGTAGCATGATACTATTTCACGCTGGTTCTGTGGGGGTGTGGTACCTCCCCGGTGCGAGCTGGCCCAATTCGTGTCAAAACTCCCACAAGTATAACAAAGTACATCTATAATAATATTATAAAGCTGAAGAGTTTGTTTCTTTGAATGCACTACTCTAAGGAACTACTGGTCCGATTTGAAAAATTCTTTCAGTGTTAGATAGCCCACTTATTGTAGTAGGTAGTATAAAATAAGAGAGAGGCTTATACCGTTTTTTGGGAGTGCGTGGGTACCTAAGTGAGGCATTAAAAGTAATTCCTATATTTCAGCTTATTCGAATGATTCTGACAACACATATATCTTTGTCACGTGACATGGGTCGCTCAAAGGCCCACTGGAAAAGGGTCTTTTTAAATGAGTATAAATAGCGATTTATTTGCTGTGTGGTAAATGTGGGGAAATGGCTTTTTTTGATGTATAGTGGCTAAATAGATTAACATCTGTCATGTCTTATGATGTGACTAGCTTTTGGCCGCGGTTTCGCACACGTTAAGTACGGAGTAGATTAATAGATTATACATATAATAACATAGTGCTTAACGCGTGAGCTTACACCGAGGGGTCCTGGGTTCGATTCCCGGCGGGGACGCACAAAAAAAAACGTCTCTGGCAGAACACACGAGGCTGATCATCTACCTGTCCATAAAGAAAATCGATCAGTGAAACAGATGTATATCATCTGCCCCATACCCCACTAGGAGACACGGGACTTCACATTTTTTTTTTGCCTAACAACTGCCTATTTTTCATCGACGTTCCCGAAAACGAAAAGTAAAAGTGAAGTCCCGTGTCCCCTAGTGGGGTATGGGGCAGATGATGTACATCTGTTTCACTGATCGATTTTCTTTAGGGACAAGTAGGTGATCAGCCTTCTGTGTCCTGCCAGACCGAGACATTTTTTTTTTGTGCGTCCCCACCGGGAATCGAACCCAGGACCCCTCGGTTCTACGCTCACGCGTTAACCACTGTACCAAGGAGGCGGTCATCTGGTCTTCACGTGAGTAAGCGTCTTTTTTAGGTTTCTGAACTGTATTCATTAATTTTATTTCATTTACTAGCATGTTATTTAAAGTTGTATACCGAAATCTCTATTCATTTTATTTATTTATTCTTTATTGCACTTATTTAACATAAAAAAAAGAAAAGAGACAAATAAAACTTACATCTAAGTACAATGGGCGGTCTTATCGCTTAGAGCAATTTCTTCCAGACAAACTCCGGTACAATAGAGGACTATTATAATAATAATTGTATATATATATTCATTGTAAAATACATGCAATAGTTATAGGTATAACACAGCCAACTTACGAAGGTATATAATATAATTTCAAAGCATAATTAAAATTCAAAAACAATCGACAATTCAATTAATTCACGTAATGCGAAATTAAGCCAATGAATTCCTGATAATGCGTTGATCTGTCAGTTACATTTGGCGCCATTTATCAATGATGGATTTAATTGAGTCAAGAGCATTCATTGTTTTCACAATCGGGTTTCTGATGGTTTAAATTGGATCATGTTATATTGATATTGAATAATAGACTCAAACTCAAACATTTATTTATTCAATTGGACTTCTTCTAGACTCCAATGAGTATTTTTTATCAATAACCCCACTGTTGCCTAAAGAGCAAAATTTGCATTAGATTCTATATTTATATTCTTGCTACTTTAAACTAAACAGTTACCTAATAACTAATACTTACATTACTTCTTAAATTTAATTTTAATTAAAAAGAAGGATCTATTTGTATTCAAAGTGTTTTATTATATGCGTAAAATTAAGAAACTAATGAAAAGATATGAAAAGGTTAACAGTTTTAAAAGAAGTTTTTAATTCTTTTCAATTCTTCATTAGCGAATTTTTACTGCCTAGACTTGTTGGCATTTTTTTTAATGAATTAAATGTTTAAACGCTGTTTTATATCAATAAACTCACTGCTAGGTGCAAAAATAGTCCTTTGTTATTATCATTGTAAGAGTTAGAAACTAATCTAATACTGCAATAGATATAGTATTATAATATTATAACATTGTCCCAGAAAATGTTAAATGAAATGAAATTACATACATAATAACATCAACATCTGTTTGACAGTAATACCATTTTATCATCAGCCCATACATGTTCCTACTGCTGGGACACAGGCCTCCCATGAGGGTTCAGGCCGTAATCTACCACACTGGCCATGTACGGGTTGGCAGATGTCACATGTCGAACTTTTGATGCTTGGACATGCCGATTTCCTCACGTTGTTTCCTATGAGGAGATAATTAGAAAAATGTATTTATTTGTTGCATGCTCGCCCGGACCCGAACCACCGACTTATCGATTGCGAGCTCCTCACCACTGACCCACTACTGAAAGTACCATTTATGTGTTAGTTACTAGCTTCAAGCCCCGGCTCCGCCCGGGTTGTCATTTATCGTAATTAAAATTATTTTAACTATCCTATCTCGCAAGTTGGATCGAACTGCACATGCTGCGCGAATTTTATTATAATAAATGTAATTTTATTATGAGTGGTTTAGGAGTCCATTGAGGACAAACATTGTGACACGAGATTTATATATATTAAGATTAATTTTACTCGTGAACCACGCGAGTGACGCCGCGTGTTACAGCCAGTTTTTAAATAAAACAATTTCATTTTGAGAAATTCTCATTGCGGAGACAAAAGACACGCGAAAGTATCTGTTTAAATATGACCTTGCAAATAGCTTTAATAAAATTTTATGTTGGCTTGGCTCTTTCATAACATTCTTACAGCCATTTTGTGGAAACAATTATTCAAATTTGGAATTTTTTTCTATTTTTTTTTTTAATATCATGCAGTTACACAGTTATTATAATTTTTTTGAATTCCATTGACTTTTTTCGTGCTGAAATTAATAAAGGCATTGACAATTGGAAAAAAAAACATTTTTTTATGTCATAAGAGTCGATAGAGTCTCTGCGAATGCGCTACCCGCTCTTAAAGGATTGACGACTGGAAAGAAGGAATAAAAAGGGTAAGGAAAAGGAAACGGGCCTGAAATACGGCATCATATTTGAATTTTTTCACTTTTTAAGAACGTAATTTTTTTAATTCGTAAAAGAGGTCCCAGAAGGCCATTCTGTTGTAGAAAGGTCTCGATCCAACGAACATATCCGTATTTATATTCATGACATTCAGAGAACCTGTCGCAGCTTCCGGCCACGTGATAGGGAGGAGTTCTGACACTTCCGGTGTCGGGTTTCTAAAATAAAAAGGCATTTGTTATTTTAAATGCTATTATTTGCTTTTGTTGTCGACTGTACAAACAATGTGTACAATCATCTTGGAAAGTGAATAGGTAACCTGAACTTATGATTACTGTTTCTGTTTATAATACCACGTACAAACACCTCTGATTAACATACTTATATTCTATATATTTGATATTATATTTGTTATCAACCAGAGTTTATAACTGCACATACAAATATTTTATTACAGTTAGAAATCGAACCTACACACCTCGTCTCAGCACTAACCACTGCGCCGACGTTCCTCCAAGTTAATTACACTAATATTATAAAGGAAACTTTCGTATCATTGTATGTTAGTACCGTTTCCACGCAACTGCTGGACCGATTTAAAAAATTCTTACACCATTAGCAAGCCACATCTTCACTGAGTGATATAGGCTACATATATACCACAAGCGAAGCCGAGGCAAACACCTAGTAATCTATATGTTCAACAATAACAGTTCAATTTTTTCGCAATTTTTTTTTTTTTTTCTAAAACGACTTCTTTTAATTTCTTACCACCTACCACTTCAACAAAACACCCTTTGACTGCCACGATACAATATGCCATACAGACAAACACACAGATCCCTCTTATTTAGCTAAAAGAGTAACGTGAAATACATTACATCTCTTCTCTATATAAAACTAGACAGTCGTCCCGTCTCCGCCCAGATATCAAAATATATAGGAGCAATTAATCGAGTTTAAAAGTATACTATCACCCAAGTCAGCTCATACGCTATCTATATACAAAATTATATCAAAATCCGTTTCAGCGGGATTGACGGACAAACATCCAAACACAAACTTTCACTTTTTTAATATCATTGTGAAGTATGATTCTACAATATTAGTTATCATACTCCACGGAAACGGCTGGATCGATTCTCACAGAATTTGTATGCATATCAGGTAGGTGTGAGAATCGGCAAACATCTATTTTTCACACCGCTTAAAGATACGAGAAAGGCAGAACAGCGTTTGCCGGGTCAGCTAGTAAAAACATAAAACATAGGACATGAAACGGAATGACCCTCAATGCGGACAAAGGGCTGCGGTTTGCGCAGTTTGTCGCTCTGTAAGTCCCCTTGTGTGTTGTAAGATTATGTCTAAAGTTTACTTGCTATCTACTAAACGATCCAATTGAGAATAGGATCGCCATATTGCTATCTCGTGACGTCATAAACTCAAACTCGAGCATGTTCATTCAACTAGACTTCATTTAGCGCTTTTCAATCGAAATACATAATTTAACATTTATCACCAAAAGCAGTTTCTACAGACAACCGCCAAGAAACTGTAGGTGCACTTTCAAAATCGTGGCAATTTTACATTTTTAAACAATATGTATATGATATTAATATCTAGAATTTCATCGATTTTCGTCATCCATATATTTATTTATTTATAATGCTTTATTGCACAAACTTATACAAAAACAGCAAGAATAAAAAGAAAAAAAGAAGACATCGTTTGTGCAAGAGGCGGCCTTATTGCTTAACAGCAATCTCTGCCAGGCAACCTGGTTGGAAAGGAAATGTACGAAGTTCTGGGATAGTTCAAAAGTAACAAGTATCTAATATTCATAAAACGGTGAAGATTCATAAAACGGTGAAGGAAAACATCGTGAGGAAACCGGCATGTCCAAGAATCAAAACTTCGACGAAATGTGACATCTGCCAAGCCGCACTTGGCCAGCGTGGTGGATTATGGCTAGAACCCTCATAGAAGGCCTGTGTCCCAGCAGTGGGAACATATATGGGTTGATGATTATGATGATATATTCATTACGCCCTCTGAACGAATCCATTTTTATGTATTATAATGTCAGTTTCAAATTAAGCAGTAAAAATTTATTTAATATTAAGATGAATTCTATTGTAAAATCCTGAACCTTTAAATGAAAGTTTTACTCATGGAAGCCGGACAACAGGAATTTCAATTATATTTCTATATCCCAATTGTTAATGGGCGGTGGTAGCGCTTACCATCAGGCGACCCACCCACCATTGCCAACGAAGACATTAAAATCTTGTTTCTCATCACAATATTATCTCACAACACATAATTACATTCGACAAAAACGAGAACCCAATTCATTACTGAAACAATTTCTATTAAGTTGGAATACAAATCGCAATAAGACTTGCTAATAAAACCTACTTATAAAGATGGACACGTATTTTATCGACTCTATTTACATAATAAGATATTTCAATATATGGGACTCATAAATATTGTTATCAAAGTGTATTATTACTAGCTGAAACGGTTAAACTTTCAACCAATTATTTTTTTAATTTTGAATAAATCCTTTCTACAAAAAAGGCCACGGACCCAGGGACCCAGAGACCCAGATTTTTTGTCAGAATCCGGGACCCTGGGGGGAGGTTTTACTCAAAACTGTAATCGGACAAAATGACAATAATTCCTAAGCAAACACAAAAAGAATCACTCAATCGGTTGAAAAACCACGATTTATTGTATCTCCAATTGACTCATCGAATAACAAGCAAAGTCAAAAAATTTAGACAAATTGAAAAATCCTTCTTTTTCGGAACCTCAGTTCAAAGTTACGTTTGTCTAGCAGTCAGTGGTACATATATAGCCTTCCTCAATAAATAGGCTATCTAACACTGAAAGAATTTTTCAAATCTGACCAATAGTTCCTCAAGTTAGTGCGTTCAAACAAACAAACTCTTCACCTTAATAACATTAGTATAGATGATGGTCATACATCGTGCCAAGGTATATAGAAAGACATGCAGACACAAAGACATTAATGATATTACAATGATTAAGCTACATTCTCTGAAAAGTTGACGATTATTTGAATGTTGTAATTAAAAAAAGCCCTCGAGTTGATGAAAAGATACTTAATTAATTTATTCATTCTATGGTTTTAATGTAGGCCAAGGTTCTGCATAATATCTCAGTCAGCTAACTTAATCCAGCATCTTAAAGCAGTACTAATTCCAGTATGGAAAAGTGAAGGTGCTAGGTTATCTATATAGCTCTGTCTCTCTTCCCTACCCTGGAATTATACTGCTGTAAGACGACACAGTAACCCTCCTTCATTAAATGTTTTATTAGATGTGGTTGGATATGATTCAGGCTACTGGTTGGCGCTAGTTTGCGACGTTTACTTATAAGGCTAGTAAGATAGTGTATTAAATAGCTGATAAAGCGATAACCTTCTAATATTATAAACGCAAAAGTTTATAAATATGAATGGATGGATATCATATCTCTATGAAATTTGGTACAGAGATAGGTGATAGTCTGGATTAGTAAATAAGCAATTTTTACCCGGGTACCACGCCCGTGACGCCGCAGGTGAATTATACAAGCAGTACGCACAGGATTCTTTAAGGGTGAAATAATTTTGCAAATCGGTACAGTTGTTTCTGAGATTATCGCGTTCCAACACAAATTTTTTAACTTTATATTATTACTAGTTTTTGGCCCACGGTTTTGCCCGTATTGTTACTTCGAATCGTTATCGTAGGATTTCTGGTATAAAATGTCTATGTCCTTACCAAATTTCATGTAAATCGGCCCAGTAGTTACTGAGATAAGTGCCTACAAAGAAGCTTCGCATTGTTATATAAATACAAGTTGTAGAACATTTAATAAGTTCGAAATTAAATAACCCAAGATATATTTTCATAGATTTTGACATTAAATGTAAAATTATATAATTAAACTAATTGATCCGCTGTTCATCAATCAAACGCTGTTCTGCCTTACTCTTATCATTTAGAGGTATGAAAAATAAGTGATGGCCGATTCTCAGACCGATATACATACAAAATTTCATTTGAATCGGTCCACCCGTTTCGGAGAAGTAAGGTAACTAACATTATGACACGAGAATTGTATATAATCAAATAAATATTTTCAAATCACAGCTTACCCATATTTAACGAAGTTAGCCCATATCATTGTTATTCTATTAACAATTAACTCATCGTCTTCCTTGGGAATAATGTCTTCCTTCATATCAAAAATATATCTCAAATCATCTGTATGACTGGCCCCTCCTTCTGATATATTCAACTTAGCAGCATAACTTCTACCACCATTGTATGAAAATACATACTCGTATACATGTGCACCACTTTTAAGTAACCTTTCTATACTCTTCTGCGCAGGATAGTTAAAATTTACATCTGAACAGAAATCGATTAAGTTCCATTTTACGTCTTCATTTATTCTCTCGTCTCCAATGTAGAAACGTCGTATGATGTTGTATAAATCGTGTGAAATTTTCTCATCAACTAGAAATGTCTTAAATGGATCGATATTATCAAAATTATCTGATGGTACGTTACCTAATGGCAGCAAACATTCATCATTATTAACTCCAATTAGTAATGACATGTTTTTTGCTTTGGCCAAAGTTTCTCTGCGAACAGCGTCTGATAAGAATCTTTCAACTCCATTGAATTCTTTTTCAACACATGCGTGGTATTCAAGCTTCAAACGATACGCCGCATTCACTACGAACCTTGCATCGGTTGTCTTCAGGAATGATAACGCTTCAGACACATTATTCGTTTCAAAAGACAGCTCTTTAGCTATCACCAAAGGTACTTTTTCGTTTGCACCTCCAATAGCGGCTTTTCGAAACATCGATCCGCTACTCAAGATTGCGCGATTAAAAATACTCTCGTTTTCCGATACTAAATGCATTTCTACACATGCCGCTCCAGCACTTTCACCATATACAGTAATTTCATTGGAATCACCACCAAAGTCGTCTATGTGTTCCTTTATCCACTTCAGAGCTAGAAGCTGATCTTTTAACCCCTGATTGCCTGGTACTTCTGGTGTATCTAAACACATAAAACCATAGATGCCCAATCTATAATTCAAAGATACTACAATAATATCATGCTTAATCAAGTTCTTAGGGCCATAGAGGCCTGCGTGGCCCTCTTTAAAACTACCTCCATGTATCCATACTAATATTGGTAACTTATTTATACTGTTCACGTTATTTGGAACAAATATATTCAAATTTAGACAGTTTATTGTTCCAATAGCTTCGCCGTTTGGTGCAACTTGTGGACATATAGCTGTATCATTGTGTGCTTCGAAATCTGCTTCAAATTTTGGATACGGCTTGGAATCCTTAAAAGAATTTTTCTAGATTAGCTTTGTATATGTTATTGTATGCATTCTTTTCGAAAAGGTCACGGTTTAGTTTTATATTATTGGACACACAGGTCTTGCATAAAGGTACAGAATTCAGTAACAGGAGGTTTATCCATTGTTATTTACAATTTATATACCTTTTGTTACCGCTACTAAATAAGGTCAAGAAAAGTTCTTATAAATCAAATAGCTACAATTTATGGCCTTTACATTCACTAAAGTTATAAATATAAATTATTTTAAAGCATGCATATAAACTGACTTTCGTGACCTTATACCGCTTAGCGTGTACACGTACGATTATAAACATTCTCTATTGTTTGATTATTACAACTATTATCTGTGGTTTTACTCTTTTATGTCATAGTCGAAAAATGAACTAGTGGCCTGATGGAAAGTCATCTTTCAACATTAAAGGAGGCGTAAGGCTGTTTACAGAAACTCTCAAAGTCAAACTCACACACGAACGATACACAATAGTATGATACTATATCACACCAATCTTCCGTGTGGGTGTGGTACCTACCACGATCGACCAATTTTGTGCCTAGGCTAAAATACTCACTACGTGAATCGCTAGGCTTTAGGCGCTAGGCAACCCATATGTGACAATGCCAAATATTAAACCTAGGCAGGAATTATTATCATAATTATCCGATAAATAACTACTATAAATATATTTTGCTGCCTCGTTTTGTTGTTTACGTATTTTTTTAAGCAATTAACATAAGCAAATCTATAAGTACCATTGAGCCTAGACCACAACATGGGGGACAGCGTGCATTTAAATACTGAAATAACAAAACACGCCCGCTTCGGCACACCTATTTTAAAAACAAACGTATAGAAATATGAAATTAGTCACGTTCTATCAGTATACTCAATATTTGAAAGACGCAATTCCGTGATTTTGAATGGTTGTAAGTTTTAAAGAATAAACACAAAGACTAATTTTGAAATATTCAAAATATTTTTACATTTACGATGACAATAAATACATCGTCAAAACACAATTAAAATAAACGTAATGTACATAATTTTTTTCTCCCGCCACCGCCAGCAGGAATCAAACTCAGAACCTCTCGGTTCTACACCCTCGTGTTAACCACTACACCAAGGAGGTGGTCCCAAAAAAGCCTTCGTTATTAAAAACTTTTTAACGGATTTTAAACGCGATTTATTCATTATATGAGCGTGGTCACGGGGAGACTGTCTCCTGGCTGTAAAGTGTTCGAAACGTCGGGTTAATAATATAATGAATTAATCGCGTTTAAAATCCGTTAAAAAGTTTTTAATTTATAAATGTATATTACTCGCGTAAAATTAAACACAAGAAAATACTAAGCCTTCGTTAATTAGTTCTCCATTTGACAAATCTGGACTAGAACTTAACTCTACATGAACGTCTGTGATCATAAATGTAGATTAGAAATTACATTCAACAAAAAGCTAAACTCTTTCAAAATCATCAATCTTTCAAAATTAGACCAAATTTAATGGCACATGAGAGGCACCAGCTTTCAAATAAAAAAAAAAGACGATTCACCCCGTAAAATGTTCTGAAAACAATCGAATTGATAACCTTCCTTTGTTAAGTCGGGCAAAAGAATCATCAAACGCTCAAAGCAAACTTATGACTATGGAATTCAATCACGAACGCAGTCTATTTATATCGTATTTGACTTTTAAAATTCTAATTGCTAACTTCATTTGCAAGTGTACTTTTTCCTTTATTTTTACTTGAATACATTTTGACGGACTCGTTAAGACAAGAACAAATCTCAATATTTTATACATTTTTTAGTGAGAGTCGAGCACGCTTCGGCATGAATTGGGCCAGCTTGCATCGGGGAAGTACCGCATCGTATTTAATTGTAAATAAGACAAACTCTTAATATTATTCTTTCTTCACCGATCTATGAAAGGTTTACTAAATCTCCCCGTGACCACGCTCGCTGTAAAGTGTTCGAAACGTCGGGTTAATAATATAATGAATAAATCGCGTTTAAAATCCATTAAAAAGTTTTTAATTTCTAAAGGTTTACAAAGTTTGGAATAAATCTGTTCAAACGGACGGACGAAAGTGGGTCAAAAATAACTCTAAAGGAGTCACATACAAATATACAGGTGAAGCTTATAAAAACATCCTAAAAGCAATTTCAAAGACAAGACGTGGTTATAGATCTAAGAGGAATTAAAATATAATTCTAATGGATTCTGCAAGGACAGACTGTTGCAAAAGAAATTATATTGTGGACCAAGAAATTACAAATATCAACAAGAAGTTAACAAAGAAAATAGCTTTTTTCAATTGCGGTAGTCGTACTATAATATTATAGTTCTATTTAAAACCAATTTATAAGATTGACTAGCTGCACCCCGCGGTTTCACCCGCGTAAGTCTGTATCCCATAGGAATATTGGGATAAAAAGTTGCCTATGTGTTATTCCAGTTGCCCAGCTATCTACGTACCAAATTTCATTGCAATCGGTTAAGTAGTTTTTGCGTAAACGAGTAACAAACACACACATCCATACAAACTTTCGCATTTATAATATTAGTAGGATTATTAAATTATTATTATTACGCGGGTGAAACCGCGGGGCGCAGCTAGTAGGCTATATTTGTACTACGGGCCAAACTGGGGCGACTCGAGGGGACAGCTGGTAATTAATATAGATGTTAAATTTCGCAGCCCCGCGCTAGGCCTTACAGCGTAGAGGGGCCTACACCGAGTGGTGGATGGGGCAGCGGTCGGTAGTACAGCCTAGCTAGCTACTGGCCAAGTCCGATGGACTCCCCGACCAAAGAATGATGTGGTCCTTCAGCATATGGGGGTTGTGCGTAAAATAAGTACATATTACGAAACCGAGAAGAAGAGTCTCCTGAAGGCCAAGAATCACTTTGGGTCCCTGCGCCACTATAGTAGAGTCGAGTGTTTGTGAAATATGGCACTAATAAACTATTTAATAAAGAAATATTATTGTATGTCAAAAACAATCAGGTTACATACCCCAAACGGATTGTTCTCATCAACCTTAGCATATGGTACACCCAAAAACTTAGAATAGTCACCATCTTGAGCCCTAACGCCCCTAATGACTCCAAGTTTAGTATATGCTATAGGGTCTAAACGAAATTCAGCATAAGCACTCGTAATAAAAACTACTAGCCTCCACATTGCAGGGTGAATACCGACTGAGCTGAAATAAAACAGCACAAAAGAATTTTCGCATAATATATGAATAAAAGCTATTTCTATGTACACGACATTTTAGCGCGTGGTTAATTGTCACATTTTTAGTTTTGAATTCTAAGAGAATTCCATTCTTTTTACAAATTTGAGTTGAAAGATTTAATTACATTCTAGAAAGTTTTTAAGCAGATAAACATAATTCTTTCATGACACTATTATGCATTAGATTTATGAAATAAATAAAGTTTAGAAAAACTAAAACACGCTTTACGCCACCAATTAAATTATCTTAGATATTATAATAGAAGAAATTCGAGAGGTACCATTTTTAGGTACCATTTTTCAAAATTTCTCGTTTATAAAACACTAGCTGCGCCCCGCTGTTTTACCCGCGTAAGTCCGTATCTCCTAAGAATATCGGGATAAAAAGTTGCCTATATGTTATTCCAGTTGTCCAGCTGTCAACGTACCAAATTTCATTGCAATCGGTTCAGTAGTTATTGCGTGAAAGACCAACAAACACACACACACATCCTTAAAAACTTTCGCATTTATAATATTAGTATGAGTAGTATGATATGATTTCACGCTATATAACTAAAAATTTAATTTCACTTGCTCTTATACAGATTGTACGCACGAAATTATTTAATCCTGACGATCTTATTCAGGATGATAATATAAACTGATGATATAATTGCATTGTCACCGATCCTTGTTAAGTGTATAAAGTTGGAATTAAATATGTCCGTTTAAAGTGGGTCATAATCATTTCTGAACGTGTTTGACATACAAACATACAGGTGAAGCTAATACAAGCGTGTAAATAAAATAGGTACCGCCTATTCACAAATCCTATTGAATATTAACCAATACCAGTAACCAGTGCCCTAGTTATTTTGGTAAGAAACACGAGAATTTTATATGCAACTAGACGCCCGCCCCGGCTCCGCCCGGATATCAAGATTTCTGTTTTATCCCAAGGAAGCATTTAATCGGGATAAAAAGTATCCTAACACTCAAGTCATTTCATCAAAATCCGTTCAGTATAAATATATTTTCAAGATCACAATGTTGTTAATAAAGTCCCGTCTACTACATAACTTTTTATCTTGAGAAAAAGTTCTTATTGTTCTTTTTATTTATTTTTTTTGACGTGACAACGTCTTAAATTAGGTTGCGGCTCGGAGGCACTTATGAAAAAGTGTAACGCCCGGTAACGTTACGATGAGTCACCGAACTATGATCGGTCCGCCGCGCGCGCAGCACTAGAGAATTAGGCGCATTGAATCGGCGCGTGCTTGTGTCTCTGTCTCTGTCTTTTTAGTAAACAAATAATATTTTCTATAGTTAAAATTTGTGCAATTCTTATTTTCATTCAATTCCTTGTTCCTATCAAGCAATTTAATAATATTCATATCAATAAATATTCTACCGAGAAAAAGACGTTGTCACGTAAAATCTTCGCCCGTAAAACCGACTTTACAGGCAACCAATTTGTTTTTTTGTTTATATTACCCATCTAAACCGGCCAGCTACATTTAAGATATTTTCATTCGATCTCTTTAGTCGTCGAACACTGAACAACCGTTCTTAATTAAGAACTCATTTTAGAACGTCTATTTGGAAAAATATTTAATTTTGATATTAGAAATGCATTAATAATATTTATTTGGAAAACAATACCTACGTGGAAAAAAAAACTTTCGTATTCCTATAATTAATTTGCACATTAAACAATTTTGATTAAATTATATATTTCACTAGCTGCACACCCCGGCTCTGCCCGGGTAGTAATTCATCGTAATTGATATAATATTAACTATCCATCTTTTAAGCTGGATACACATGCACATGGCGTACAAATTTGATGAAAATCGGTTTAGTAATTTAGGAGTCCATCGCGGACAAACAATGGCACGTAATTTATATATATTAAAATGGGCATTATATAAAACATCTTGAGTGCCAAATATTCATAAGTTTAATCTACATTGTACAAATAAATGCATCCTTTTAGTTTTAAACTCAAATTCAAATATTCATTTACTTAACTAGACATCGTTTGGAGATGAACAGAAATAAAATTGTATGTAAAAATGTAATTTAAGCATTTATATAAATTCTGGATGTTTATAATGAAATATGAAATAAATCCCCATCCAGCCGAGATAAGTAAATTCATTGGAAACATAATTAAAACTGTACTTCCAATGTACTTTTTGAATTGTTATATCTCAAAATCTCTCTCACCTCTATATAATTCAGATTCAGAGATTCAGTTCTAGGTCCAGACCTTGGGATAGACTATTGGCTAGTGGCTACACCTTACCATGTCGCACGATATAGCCGAATTCCAGGCGGGCGAAGCCGCGGGCAGACCCTAGTCAATAATAAATTTATAAACCGATGTTGGAACCATATTTGACTTATTCGAGGTTAGGACGTTCGATGATACAATAAAGGACAGACAAGAAATAATAAATGAATAATTAATTCATTTGTTTCATTGTGACTATACTGAGTTGTTTGTTGTTGTTTGTTGACATAATTCGTAATCGTATGAAAAACAATTAGCAAAACTAAGTATTTTTTTTTTATGTCACAGTCGGCAATGGAGGTGGTGGGTCATGGATGGTGAGGTACCACCGCCCATGGACATTTGGGTTGGCATAAGGTCCATTGCAGACCTTACGCCTCTACAAATGGATTGCCGACTTTTATTTGGGAAGGGATCAAGGAAGGATTGATGAGAGGAATAAAGGAAAGGACTGGAAAGTGTAAGGAAAAGGATATGGCTCCCCCACTCACCGTACGAAACACAATAGCATGCTATTATTTCACGCCGGTTTTCTGTGGGGGTAAGTAATTATCTCATTGTAGTCGCTTATCACCTCCTCTCCCCAGTATTTGCATCTTAGTATATACTAGCTTTTGCCCGCGGTTTTGCACGCGTTAAATTCGAAGTAGAAGTCCTTCCTCCTTTTTTGACGTGACAACGTCTTAAATTAGGTTGCGGCTCGGAGTCACTCATGAAAAAGTGTAACGCCCGGTAACGTTACGATGAGTCACCGAACTATGATCGGTCCGCCGCGCGCGCAGCACTAGAGAATTAGGCGCATTGAATCGGCGCGTGCTTGTGTCTCTGTCTCTGTCTTTTTAGTAAACAAAATATATTTTCTATAGTTAAAATTTGTGCAATTCTTATTTTCATTCAATTCCTTGTTCCTATTGTGCAATTTAATAATATTCATATCAATAAATATTCTACCGAGAAAAAGACGTTGTCACGTAAAATCTTCGCCCGTAAAACCGACTTTACAGGCAACCATTTTTTTCCTATGTATTATCCACTAGGTGCGCCCCGCGGTTTCCCTCGCGTAAGTCTGTTTCCCGTATGAATATCGGAATAAAAAGTTGCCTATGTTATTCCAGCTAACGTACCAATTTTCATTGCAATCGGGTCAGCAGTTTTTGCGTGAAAGAGTAACGAACATACACATACACATACATCCATTCTTACGAACTTTCGCATCTATAATACTAGTAGGATAAGATATAAAACATCCTTTTGAATCACTATCAATTTAAAAACCCTATCAAAATATGTTGCGAAATTTTCAAAATCTAAGCATGCAAACACACAGACACACACATGTAGTGATTGTATTGCAATATATAAAAAAATTGATCTAATCTATACTAATATTGTAAAGCTGATGAGTTTGTTTGTTTGTTTGTTTGAATGCGCTAATCTCAAGAACTACACGGTCCGTTTTGAAAAATTATTTCAGTGTTAGATAGCCGATTTATTAAGGCAGGCCTGAGGCTATATATGTACCAAGGGCGAAGCCGGGGCGGATCACTAGTTACTTGTACCTAAAATATTCAAATAAAGCATGGCACACATGAAACTATTAAGCCAAGGTTACATACATAATTCAACAGAGTGAAAACCGGTCATTATATTTCCATAACAAAAAATCGATGAAATGTTATCGGTTTTCGTGGAAATTTCTAATTATCCACTTAACAAAGTGCGTCACGATATCCACAGCTATGTTTATTTTGTATATTTTTTTAATCATACATACATTTCATATGTCAATCGGCGGGCTTATTGCTTTGCAGTGATCTCTACCAGGCAACGCGGGCTACTTACAATATTATTTGCGAAAGCGTCTAGTAAACTATAAACAAATTATTGTTTAACTAGCGGTCCGCCCTGGCTTCGCCCGTGGTACATATGTAGCCTTTCTCAATAAATGAGCTATCCAACAGTGAAGGAATTTTTCAAATCGGACCAGTAGTTCCTGAGATTAGTGCATTCAAACAAACAAACTCTTCAGCTTTATAATATTAGTATAATTGAAATTATGTGAAGTTAGCTGTAAATTAGTGGTGAGCAGAACTGGCTTAGTGGTAAGGATCTCAAACTACTGAATAGGCCAGGGTTCGAGACCAGACAAGCGTGCCGCAAATAATTGGATTTTTTTTAATTTGTCTGTCCTATGTCCTCATTACATGCTCAAAACGGTGAAGGAAAACATCGTGAGGAAACCGGCATGTCCAAGAATCAAACGACGACATGTGACATCTGCCAACCCGCACTTGGCCTTGGCCCTTATATATTGCCTATTTGTCTTCAGCTCACTATATTTACAAATAATTAATGATGAGGATGGTTATTATTAAATACAAGATGTATAAAGTAATATTAAATTAAATTGATTATTAAATCAAACACTTAACCTAACCTTATAGCTAAGTACATTGTAGCAGTACAAACAGGTATCAAACAATTAAGGCTCAAGACTGATATCTTTGCTAGGTTACGGAGTAACCTATATTAAAGATATCAGTACCTTCCCCATATCATCAATAAAGCACAATGTAATTTAAAAGTCTCAAGGTGGTCGTCACATCTTTGTTCATGAAATTGATTTAAAATTACCGTTATAAAAATACTAAAAATATAAAGTAGCATAAGAACATGAAAGGATTCGAATGTGTGTGTGTGCGTGTGTGTGCGTGTGTGTGTGTGCGTGTGTGTGTGTGTGTGTGTGTGCGTGTGAGTGAAAAAGTAGCTACAAACTTTTCGTGCTTTAATATGCATGAAATTATGATAGGACAATATAGTCGCCATTTTGAATTCAGTGTGACGTCATTGATAAAAGTCATACGGAAAACGGCGTTAAATACGTTTCCATAGAAAGTAGGATTTTAAAAGTTCGCTAATAAATGGTATTTGTTCCTCGGAAGCTGGAAATACTAAACCAGCTTAGACTTTGAGAGTTAGGTGCTAAATCCAGTTTCATATATCCTTTTTGTAGTATAGTTTAGTTTTAGTAGTATATATTTAGTAGTATATTTTATCTGTATTTCGAATGATGTTAACATGGACTATATATTTCCTAAATATCAATTGATGTATTGTAAAATAAAAAGATGGGGATGGTACAGTTAACGCGTGAGCGCAAAACCGAGGGGCCTGGGTTCGATTCCCGGTGGGGACGCACAAAAAAAATAAGGCTCGGTCGAGTAGGACACAGAAGGCTGATTATCTACTTGTCCATAAAGAAAATCGATCAGTGAAACGGATGTATATGCCCCATGCCCCACTAGGGGACACAAGACGTCACTTTACTTAAAAGTATATGCTAGAACCAGAACGCTTTTTTTTATCCCGATACTTCTACGGGATACAGGCAAACACGGGTGAAAGCGCTGGGCGCATTTAGTATACATATAAACCTTTCTCTTGAAACACTAACCTATAATTTTCAGATATTACGTAAATATTAAACGATTAGCGGTACACCCCGGCTTCGTCCGTGGTACATATATAGCCTATAGCCTATAGCCTATAGATAGCCTTCCTCAATAAATGGGCTGTTTAACACTGAAATAATTTTTCAAATCGGGCCATCAGTTCCTGAGATAAGTACATATCAGCTTCATAATATTAAAGATAAATAATAGAATTTTTAAAACCGTTCCAGTATTTCCCGAGCCAAGCGCGTCCAAACAAACTTTTCACCTTTATATTATTAGCATGTAATTTGTATACATCACACGCGAAGCTATTCCAACTTTAATAACTACGAACATATTCGAAACGTTGCTTAATACATTCACATATTTTATATTTACATACGTGGTGTCACCGTGTGCGAAATATGTAAGCATTTGACGGATTTCCAAAGAACGTGTTGTTTTAAGATAACTTCGCTCTGGTACTGTGTTTGTTGTTTGATTTAATGTAGTGAAAATAGTATTTTCTTGTGTTTGTATTTACGCGAGTATTATATATTTAGAAATTAAAGACTTTTTAACGGATATTAAGCGCGATTTATTCATTACTAGCTGCGCTCGGTTTCACCCGCGTAAACTCGTATCCCGTAGGAATATCGGGATAAAAGTTGCCTATATGTTATTCCAGCTGTCCAGCTGTCTACATACCAAATTTCATTGCAATGGGTTAAGTAGTTTTTGGGTGAAAGAGTAAAAAACACACACACACATCCTTACAAACTTTCGCATTTATAATATTAGTAGGATAGTATTATCCCGACGTTTCGAACACTTTACAGCGAGTGTGGCGTCAGTCTCCCCATGACCACGCTCGCTGTCGTCTCATTAGCACCAGAAGATAAGGTCTATGTCCATAGGTCAAAGCATATCTATATATATAAAATTCTCGTGTCACAATGTTAATTACCATACTCCTCCGAAACGGGTGGACCGATTCTCATGAAATTTTGTGTGCATATCGGGTAGGTTTGCGAATCGGCCAACGTCTCTTTTTCATACTTTTAATGAGAGTAAGCCGGGTCAGCTAGTAATCTATATTTATAAAAGCAATAGCATTCAAGCTGCGGCTTTATCCACGTAGCAGTCTAACGAAAAGAAAGAAAGAAAGAAAAGCTAAAAGGAAACTAGAGAGCTGTGAGATTTTATCCGAATACTTCCAATTTCCTTGGAATTTCCGGGATGAAACTATCTAATGCCCTTTCTCGGGTTTTAATTTATCTCCGCACCAAATTTCGCCGGCACATCATGTACCCAACAACGGGTACAGGGTACTGACGTAAATAATTCATCCGTTGTCTTTCTTTGTAAGTCTCCCCTCTCACAAATATTAATTAAAACAAACACAGTACACGCATTGCGCATATTACTGCTAACAAAGTATATGTATTACGCAGTCTTACAATATTTGTTATTAAACAACACTCCAAAGTAGCCAGAATACTATTGATTGTATTATTTAAAAATTATTATTTAAGAGTATTCATCATTCATTATTATCCAAATACAATTCTCTATCAAACACAAAAAGAAGCACGTTAATCGGTTAAAAACTCACAGAGTTACCGCGGAACAGAACCGAAAAAGAAGCTAAATACAGTATATCGAAAACCTCATTTTTGGAACGTCAAAAATTACTAAATAATTGAAAAAGAGATCAACTATATCATCCACAACTCAACATTTTAGTTAAAAAATCGATAGCCACAAAACATAACGTACTTCAATATACATCCATAGAGAGATAATACATTCAGATATGTATGTCATTATTGCAATAGATTGAACACGTCGTCCCTGAGGAAATATTGTGCTTTTGAAATAGCCGTTTCTTTTGTTCTAGAACATTCTAGAATTCGCATTTCTTTCATCTATATGTGGAAAACAATTCGATTCTTAAAACAGTAGGAAGCGTCGTCCTTGGTAGCAAAATATAGATAGTTGAATATAAGGATATTTGTGTTTTTAACCGATTTAAAAATTTAAGGATGTTCTCATTCCGGATGTATTTATTTTTAGGTTAAAGGAACCTCAAAAGTTTCGTATTTATTGGGTATTTTTTTATTTGAAAACTGATGTGTGGCCTCATGTGTAGTCTCATAAAATTTGTTCAAATTATAATCACAACCGCCAGTGCAACTGACCTGCAAATTTTCATAACATTTGCAGAGGTATATATAGCAGCTGTAAATGCGTCGCCTGCTTTTAACGAGTAAAGGATAAGGAAAGGACGGACGATGGGAATAAAGGAAAAGACAAGGATGTGAAAAAGGACATGGGCTCCCCCACTCACTGAACAAAACACAGCATGCTACTATTTCATGCCGAACTTCTGTAGGGGTGTGGTACTCCCCCGGTGCGAGGCCGACCAATTCGTGCCGAAGCGTGCTCGCCCCACACTTGAACGCACACAAGCTTTCGAAGATAGCGCACGCGCAGGTACACTTACGTTCCTAATAACGCTGAAGGTTCTGAGTTCGCATAAGTATAGTAAAAATCACACTAATCCTACTAATAAATGCGAAAGTTTTTAAGGATATGTGTGTGTTTGTTGCTCTATCACCCAAAAATTACTCAACCGATTGCAATGAAATTTGATATGTAGATAGCTGGACAACTGGAATAACATACAGGCTACTTTTTATCCCGATATTCCTACGGAATACGGACTTACGCCGGTAAAACCGCGGGGCGCAGCTAGTATTATAAATGGGAAAGTTGTATGTTTGTCCGCAACTGAAACTAGTAAACAGAATTTGTCGAAATCTGGTATACAGACAGGATATGAGCTGACTTGGGTGATGGGATACTTTCTTTCCGATTAAATACTCTCTTGGTATAAAACAGGAATCTTGACATCCGGGCGGAGCCAGGACGAGCGTCTACTACGAAAATAAATTCGTGAAAGTGAAAATAAAAGGTTCATATTCAGGCACTTGAAGCCGAAATTTACGAGAAATAATTGAGATAACTGACAAATAAGATAAGTACTTTACCTGTATCGTAATTAACGGTAATTGGTAAATAAAACATTCTTTTACAGGATAAGATTAACCGATTATAATATACCTACTTTTTAAGTGAGGCGCTTTTTTTGTCAAAATAAAACGAATGATTATTGAATTGAAATGGAATTTTCCAATTTAACAAAATTGCAATCAACGCACAGCCCAAACCGCTAGACGGATCGGGCTGAAACTTGGCATGCAGATAGATGTAGGCATTCGCTAAAAATGGATATTGATAAATTGGGATGAAATAGATGAAATATCCAAAAGGGGATAAAATAGGAAATGAAAGTTTGTACCGTAAATTTATTAACACGCGCGGGCGCAACTGCGGGCAACAGCTAGAAGATAATAAGGTTTTAGTTCTTGTACTGTTAGTATTTCCATTTACACATGTATCGTTAATAATCTTCTCTCTTCGTCTTGATAAATATGTTGTAATCCTTTATGTACCAAAAAACAAATAAATAAAATAAAATAATAAACACCCTGTATATACATTCACACCTTATTTACTCTTTATAAACGATGCAACAATAAATATTATATTAATTTAAACAACAATGAGAGCACAATGTTTTCACGTAATGTTAAAACTTCAATGTTTGCTTGTAACCATAAAACTGTTAGTAGCAGTAATGGGGGAGTCGCTCGATCCAGTGGGGGACCAAATCGTCTTATACAAACAGAGAACTAATGTAAGTTAATGCCTTTTTCATATGTGTATAAGTAAAACAAACATTTACGACTGTAACAGAGAAATTGTGAAGTTTTGGCTATATTGTATTTATAACAGATATTTTAAAATTTAATAGGCGTTATAAATTATGTTTGTTTTGCTAAAATGCTATATATATTCTTAATAAAAACCGGGAATATTTAAAATTTTAATTTGTTTTTCGTTATATAAAATACTAGCTGACTTTTATCTCTTTTAAACCTTCCCTGGACTATTATGAATGCATCAAAACCAAAATTATCAAAATCGGCCCAGCCACTCTCGAGTTCTAGCGAAACTAACGAACAGCAATTGTTTTTACATATAAGAAGATAATATTCAAACTATTATTATTATTGCAGGGGTCAAGAACTTATATGACCACCAGTAATGGAGCACCAGTAGAATATAGCGATATAAGTACTTTAAATGAAAGACTAATCTATAACAATTATTTCATGGATTCCCTAACTCACTTTGATCGAGAACGAATTCCTGAACGAGTAGTTCATGCGAAAGGCGCTGGTGCATTCGGATACCTAGTAGTAACTAATGACGTAACGAATTATACAAAAGCAGATTTCCTAAGCGAAGTTGGTAAGAAAACTCCAGTTGCAGTTAGATTTTCACTAGCTGGCGGAGAACGAGGCTCTAGCGACAGCACCGCGAGCGGGCTCCGCGGTTTCGCTGTAAAATTTTATACGAAGGAAGGCAATTTCGATATACTCGGCTTAAACACGCCCGTGTTTGCAATAAAAGACCCTGTATTATTTCCAGACTTAATTCGTGCTCTAGGCAGAAATCCTGCGACTAATGTTCCCGATTCAACTACGACCTGGGACTTTTTCACGCGCTACCCCGAGACGTTAAATATGTTTATACGTTTGTTCGGAAATGATGGCACACCGAGAGGCTATCGCTATATGCCTGGGTATGGCATCCACACATATCAAATTCAAAATAAATATGGAGATATATATTTCGTTAGGTATCACTTCACACCAGAACATGGTAAAGATAGTTTGACTACGGATGAAGCTTCGGAATTGGGCGCCAGTGATCCCGACTCATTTACCAGAGATTTATATGAAGCGGTGGCATGCGGGAAACGCGTCAGTTGGAAGTTTGGTGTACAACACTTAACACCAGACCAAGCATTTAATTCAAAGATCGACGTTTTTGATCCAACCTTAGAGCTTCCTTTTGCAGAATTCCCAATAACGCCCGTGGGTAAATTAGTACTTAATAAGAATCCAGTTAATTACTTCGCTGAAATTGAACAACTGGCTTTCTGTCCATGTAACCTGGTACCTGGTATAGATGGAGCGCCAGATAAACTATTTGAAGGACGCCTGTTTTCTTATAGAGATACTCAACACTATCGTTTAGGAGTAAACTCTAAGAAGATCAAAGTGAATTGTCCCTTCGAAACTTTGGCGCGTACGTATAACAGAGATGGCGTAGCACCAGTGGGGGACAATGGAAAAAATTCACCTAACTACTATGAGAACTCTTTTAATGGGCCAGTTGCGTACAACGACGTAAACAGATCGAAATTAATTAAAATTAAAGAAGGAAGAGCCAATAATTTTGAACAAACCGCTAAGGTATATTTAGATATGGATGATGATGAAAAAAGTCGCGTAATTAGCAATATAGTAAATGGTTTAGGTCCTGCCATAGACTCCTTGCATGATAAAGCTGTCAATATATTTACAGACATTGAACCAGATCTTGGAAACAGGATTAGAAAAGGTCTAGAAGAATTCAACAGACAATCAGTTTGTACAATGACCTTGGATAAACCGCCCCGATAATTTGAGTCGAGTGTTTTTCATGCCCTTGAAGAATTAATATGTGCATGTGAATATAACTAGATTAATTATAAACGACGATAAAAAAAAAATTATGTTTATTCCAGTATTGTAATGTATTTACTTATTACAAAGACAATTTAAATTTTTAGTACAAAACGTTCCTTAGTCCAACTTAGTACCTACATAATACACTAGAGTTCCGCCCCGGCTTCGCCCGTGGTACATATATAGCCCATAGCCTTCCTCAATAGGCTATCAACACTGAAAAATTTTTGAGTTCCTGAGATTAGTTCGGTCAAACATACAGACAAACAAGTTCTTTTGCTTTATAATATTGGTATAGATAAAATAATTTACTAAAGAAATTGTACTGAAATATAATATGTAATTATCTACAAAATAGTATTACCGTCCAACTAACCCACGACCGAAACCCCAAGTAATGGATTAGTTAACAATAAATTATTCAAAAAATGTTATATAATAGAGATTATTACTTTTCCCTTTATAATTGTAACATTTTTAGAAACAACAAATTAATGAAAATTGAAATAATACAAGTATTTTAATCTCTAGTAACTTCCTATAATTTATATTATAAAAATCTACCTATCTCAAATTAAAGATGGAAGAAAGAAAAGACATTTCTTTACCACGACGTTCATAAGAATCCTCCGTTTTTTCAAACTCATGATTAGAACGTCTCTAGCTTGTAAAAAGTTATTACTGCAGTTCTTATGGTCTTTGTAATCCTAGTAGTCCTACTAATATTATAAACGTGAAAGTTTGTATGGATATATGGATGTTTGTTACTCTTTCACGCAAAAACTGATGAACCGATTGCAATGAAATTTGGTACGTAGATAGCTGGACAACTGGAATAACATATAGGCAACTTTTTATCCCGATATTCCTACGGGATACAGACTTACGCGGGTGAAACCGCGGGGCGCAGCTAGTAATATTATAAATGCGAAAGTTTGTAAGGATGTGTGTGTGTTTGTTGCTCTTTCATGCAAAAACTATTGAACCGATTGCAATGAAATTTGGTACGAAGAGAGCTGGACAACTGGAATAACATACAGGCTACTTTTTATCCCGATATTCCTATGGGATAGGGACTTACGCGGGTGAAAAGGCGGGGCGCAGCTAGTATTTAATAATATCCTATCTAACTATTGTTTTGGTTAGTAGAGCTAGACAAATCCATCCATTTGTACTTATTTTATTTCAATAATAATAAAAGGAATCTATATACTATTTCACACTAATATTATAAATGTAAAAGTTTGTTTGTTTGGATGTTTGTTCGTCAATCGCGCTGAAACTACTGAATGGCTTTAATGAAATTTGGTATACAGACAGGGTATGAGCTGACTTGGGTGGTTGGATACTTTTATCCCGATTTAGTGCTCCCTTGGGATAATACAGTAAAAAGTAAATTCGTACGAGCACAAAATATAAATAATGCCTAACTAACTTAAATACTAACTTCTAATAAAATAGAAAGAATACGAACAAACACAAACCTACTGAAATAATTATCAGTTATAATTTACATATTCATCAATTTCAAATTAGAAGTATCTATGGATGTATTCGAAAATATACGTAACTAACTGTTGCCCGCAGCTTCGTCCGCGCGGTCCTAATATATTTTCATGGTACAAACTTTCATCCCCTATTTTATCCCCTTAGGCGAAAATTTTATCAAAACCCTTTCTTAGCGGATGCCTACGTCATAACATCTATCTGCATGACAAATTTCAGCCTGATCCGTCCAGTGGTTTGGGCTGTGCGTTGATAGACTATGTCATTCTGCCCTTAACTATATACACGGTCGGCTTTCCACGTGGTACCCGTTTTAAAAGTTGTAAAAGTATTTGTCAAAATTATAATTGATCTTTCAGTAGTACAGTAGCGTGACAGAGGGGGGCATGGGCTCTGACGGCATATAGAAATGGGCAGTAGGAAGCGCCATTTTTATTTAAATTAATGAATATAAAATGTATTAAAATAATAGTGCAGAAAGACAGACGGCCCAATTTTATTGACTCATAAACTATCGCTATAATGTTAGTATGACAGAATAAATCTGTACTAATCTGTACTATCTGTACTAATAATATAAAGCTACAGAATTTGTAAGTTTGTTTAAACGTACTAATCTAAGGAATTACAAGGTTAGTTTTAAAAAAACTTTCACGTATATATATAATAAATCCTCGAGTTACGTATGTGTGTGTGTACACATAGGTATAGCCTATACCTATGTGTAGCATGGGCTGTCAAACGCTTTTTTTACATAAGCCAAAGAATCTGGTGGGTCACTTTAAATATTAAGTTTCTTTGCAGACCGTACGCCTCTACATATGGATTGCCAAATCCAAACGAAAAGGGATAGAGAACATATTAACTAAAGGAATAAAGGAACGGACTGGGATGGGAAAGGAAAAGGATATGGGCTTCCAAACCCCCACTCACACTCAATATTAATAAAAACTAATATAGAACTCAGGTGACAAACAAATTTAACATATTTATCTAATGTAACACCACTCTGTATATAAAATATAACCGATTCAATGTTATTTAAGCAAGTGATAGCTGTTACAAATTAATTTACAATGGAAGTAACATGGGCAGTGGTATTATTAACGTTAGCAACACAATCATGGGCGGAAGAATTAGATCCTGTACGCGATCAAATCGCTTTGTATCTGAAGAACACACAGGTCAGTTATATTATCCTAGCAATGCCCTATAATAGTATACTGGTTCATATGTTATCTGTGGTATAACCCTATCAAACATAAACATTTATTAAACTAGCTTCGTCTACAAGCGCTTTTGTATGGCAAAAAAAAATCGATTATTCGCCACCAGCTCAGAAAGCAGTTTCTAAGGAAAAAAGCCAACAAGCTCTGTGGTTTTATTAATTTAATTTATTTGAATACGATTGAATGTTGACTACAACGAATCTGTGTGTCAGATTTTATACTTGGACAGGATTTGACGTAGTCCTTGCCGGTTTAGTGGCGTGGTTAATTTGCTGAGGTTTCAATTAAATCATATTTATTTAAAACAAGAAAGAAGTAGAACTTAACTAAGGCAAAATTACGTATATATCTAGTATTTATTATATATATATTATTATAGGAAGAGATCGCTACTTTAGCGATAAGACCGCCTGTTGTGCTTCTATAGAGTTTATTTATAGAATTTATTTATGTATGATTTGGTGCACAATAAAGTATTTTTGATTTGATTTGATTTGATATTTTCTTTTGTTTAGGTTTACGCCAATATTATACATTTAGAAATAAAATACTTTTTTACAGATTTTATACACATTTTATTCATTATATTGAAGCGTGGGCGTGAGCAGTCTCCCCGTGACCACGCTTGCCGTAAAGTGTTCGAAACGTCAGGTTAAATAATATAATTAATAAATCGCGTTTAAATATAAATAAAATCGGTTAAAACTCTTTAATTTCTAGACTTTTCTACATATCTAGCAAATATATATTGATTGCAATTGGCATAATGACTTGTTAAATGCGTAATTAGTATGTAATAGATAACTTCAACATTTCTATCCAGTTATAGAATTACGGATATACGGATTTATAATTTATGTATTACAATGTACATATTTCCTTTTCAAAAATTAGTTTACCACATTTAACATATATGTAATATTTTTTAACCCACGTCGCAAAAAAGGGTTTTATAAGTTTGACGTCTGTCAATAGCATCATAGACCGAACGGATGAATCGATTTCAATTTTGTTTTTTTTTTTTGTACAAAGGGTGACTTACGAGCGAGTATTATTACAAATGTTTGATGAAAATCTTTTCAACCGTTTGAACACCAGCACCTCTTTTCTAGTTGATAAGGCGATCCGACAAATATGGTTATTATATAGACTAGCAAAATAGTCTACGCAATAATAAAATAGTCTATGTAAATGTGAAAATTCAAAATGGTCGAAACCACAAAATGGGGTCGGATATTTTAAATGTAAATTTAACGTTCTTTGTTGTTTCAGGGGGTCAGAACAACTTTGACTACAACCAATGGCGAAGCAGTTGAACGCCGAAAAGCCAGCACATTAAATGGACGATTGTTGTACAATAATTTCTTCACTGAATCCATAACACATGTAAACAGAGAACGAATTCCTGAACGCATAGTTCATAGCAAAGGGGTCGGAGCGTTTGGTTACTTCGAAGTGACGCACAACGTAACAGATTACATCAAGGCCGAATTCTTAAACGAAATCGGTAAAAAAACACCAGTCGCAGTCCGATTCTCCCCGGCAACGGGAGAGCGAGGGCTCAGCGATACTTCTAGAAACATGAAAGGTTTCGCAGTGAAGTTTTACACACGAGAAGGTAACTTCGACATTCTTGGCTTAAGCACACCCATGTTTGCATTCAAGGATCCCTTATTATTTTTCTCCTTTGCACATGTCGAAAGCAGGAACCCCGCAACGAATGTTCCTGATGACAATATGCAATGGGACTTCTTAACGCGAAATCCTGAATCGTTAAATTTATTCACATCAGTATTTGCAGACGGTGGTATACCAAGAGGTTATCGTTATATGCCTGGACATGGTATCCACACGTATCAAGTACAAAATAAAAATGGCAATGTATACTTCGTTCGATTTCATTTTATCCCAGAAGATGGTGAAGCCAGTTTAACAACAGAAGAAGCTAGCGAATTAGATCCGGACTCATTTACCAGAGATTTATATGAAGCAATTGCTTGTGGACGACGTGTCGGTTGGGACTTTGGAATACAACTCATAACACCAGAACAAGCAATGAATTCAAAGATCGACGTGTTTGACACAACATTAGAACTTCCCTTTAAGGATTTCCCCTTAACACCGGTGGGTAAATTAGTTCTAGATAGGAACCCAGTCAATTACTTCGCGGAAATTGAACAGTTGGCTTACTGTCCATGTAATTTAGTACCAGGCATTGATGGCGCTCCAGATAAAATATTTGAAGCGCGCCTTATGGCATATAGAGATGCCCAATTGCATCGTCTAGGAGTTAACTTTAATAATATAAAAGTAAACTGCCCTGTTGCAACCGTATCACGCCATTACTATTACAAAGATGGTGTCGCACCAGTGGATGATAACGGAAAAGATGCACCTAATTATTACGATAACTCTTTCAATGGTCCCATTCCGTATAATGATTACAATAGAAGTAATATGATAGAAATAAAAGAGGGAGAACCGAATAATTTTTGGCAGATTGCACGGATGTATTTAAAATTTACGGAAGGAGAGAAAAATCGTTTGGTCAGCAATATAGTGAGCAGTTTAGGTAATTGTGTTAGTTTTTTACGCGATAAAGCTATTAAATTGTATACAGAAATTGAACCAGACCTGGGAAATAGGATAAAAAACGGTTTACAAGAATTTACAAAAGAACCAGCTTGCAGAATACCCTTCGATGAAATGCCTAAGAAGCGCGATTAATATTTTGTTAGAAGAAATCATCTTATAATTATCAGTTATTGTTTCGCAATATATTATGACTTTATGAATTATGTAACATGACAGATATTTTGTATTTAATTAACGAGCTACGCATATAAAATTAAATATCTTTATTACTTTAATATAGACATCAAAATCACAAGTAACACACTTGTCCAGGGTTCTTAAAGATAAAAGTTAATATACGAATGTGAATTCATTGGACCCCGCACTAGGCAGTGCCTGTCCTACGGGGCCATAAACGAGTTCCATTAATAATTATAAAATATCAGAGCGGCGATAATTTCATGTCTTTTATTCAAAAATTCTCTAAATAAATAAACTTAATATTAAATATCATGCAAATTAAAATTAAAATTTAACAGAGGAAATTAAATAACACAAATTAAAATAAAAAAGGGTACAACGATTAATGTCAAATTACAATTCAAACTGTGGTAACAATTTTTATGATTTAAAATAAACTAAGTAACATATAACGCATATACTTATTTAAATAAATAAATAAGACTCGAACTGTATTGTGTTATTTTTTATATCCATGAAGATCATTATAGAAATGTATCATAAATACAAAACTGTATCTCATTCCGTGTAAGTGCAATATGGCAGTACCCCACTGTCATTGCTCTTCACGTTTTATATATTCTTTTGAGTTACATTACGCAGCTACATTATATATCAAAGACCTTAGTTCTCTTGAATATATTACATGTACTCTGCACACTTCTGAGGCTCCAGCTTACGAATTGCGGAAAGTTTCCCCTCTTGGGAGTTTTAATAAATAATGTTTCGCGATTTCGTCTCGGCTTGACAAAAGATATCATCTGAGTCGCAGCCTTATTACGTTCTAAACTTCCTTAAGATGCCTCGGGAATCATGTTTTTGCTGATGAAGTCCTTGTGAAATGAGACTGTTAATTACTCTTATCATTTCTCTGAGCAAAGGCTTGTTTTGACAAGGTTGTGTATGATACAGGGATATAAGGTGATAATGATCTATTGGTTAGTTACAAGCTCCTTGATCTATGATAGAAAAAAAACTATGTTTGATTTTGAAGCATCTTGGTTCCTACCAGGTTGCCTGGCAGAGATTGCTGTCTAGCAATAAGGCCGCCTTTTGTACAAAACATCATTGTGCCATATTAAATTTTTGTATAAACTATTCTTTCTGTTTTGTACAATAAAGTATTATAAATAAATAAATCTTAATTTGATATGATACCTTATGACTCTATATGATATAATGTTTAATCGAAATACAAATAACAATTGACTGCTAATGTATCAAAGATTTGAACATGTTACATTCGTATGACATAAAATAAGAAAGATATTGATTTATTCAACGTCTACATCCGAAAGCAGAGGTAAAATATGACACGGGGCGTTTATTAAAAGATATACTTTATTGTACTTTCATACGCTATATATGAATCAATTCTGATATATTTGGTATTCACATAAATAATATTCCACCTATTATACAGATATATTTTTATTAGAGCCCCAACGATGTAACCATACCCCTACGGAGCACCGCAGTGAAATAGTAGCATGCAAATCCTATTATCCTACTAATATTATAAATGCGAAAGATTGTAAGGTGTGCGTTTGTTGCTCTTTCACGCAAAAACTACTGAACCGATTGCAATGAAATTTGGTACGTAGACAGCTGGACAACTGGAATAACAACTGGAAACCGCAGGGCGCAGCTAGTTTTTTTTTATATTTACTGTTATAAGTATACAACATTAGATTGCTTTTTCATAAATTTCGCCAAACTACTAAACAACTATTGTTGGCGATGCTTCTTGGTTTTGTTTGGTGAGTGGGGGAGCCGGAGTATCTTCTTCCTCACCCTTCTCTTATACTTATAACAATTCTTTCCTTATCCCTTACCCCTTAAGCAACTCATTTGCAGAGATCCTGATCGGATCGCTTATCAGATCATTTGACCATTCAAACATAAAAACTGTTAAAAAATACACCTATTAAATTAGAAATAGAATTTACCAAGGAGTTGCATAGAAATACTATAGATATAACAGAATACATACTAAATATTAACATCCACTACAGTCCGTGAGCAAAGATTGTTACCCTGTCGCTACACCAACAAATATTTAACTTTTCTTACTAAATTATGCACTCACAAGGCGTTCAAAGTTTGTACACTGGGGTGCTATAATGTATTGAAACTACAAGCTACATTGACAATAGGTTCTCCTACATAGAATTTGCAATGGATTACCTTGTTGGTTTCATTTCGCGAAGTTACCGTGACGTCTTTACGCAATAATTTCAATGCTGGAAAACGATAGCTATATTCGTCTAGGCCTTCCCACGCTGGAATTAGTACTGCTTCAAGAGGTCTCGGTAACACCGCTTGGTTCATGTAATTCGTAGATTTGGGCATAACAACGTGGTATAAAACAAAGTCGCTTTCTGCGGTCTGTGTCTGTATGCTTAGATCTTTATTTAGATCTTTATTTAGGTGTTTTTTTTAATAGATAGAGTGTTTCAAGGAGAAGGTTTATGTCTTATAGTTTAGAAAAAAGGGGGGAAACGGGTTTTACTCCGAATTTAACGCGTTCGAAGCCAGGCATAAGCTGGTACTACTCCTGAGCTAACTAGGTATATACTTAACACCTGAGTCCTGATGAAGACATTATCGATAATAGAATAGTTTGATGCGATATCTAGATTAAAAAGCCATTAATTTAATGCCTCCTGGTTAAGAGATCAGAGATTGTCTATTGTAAATTATGGTTCGCTAATGATGGAAAGATTTCACGATTTAATCATTTTTCTAATTGCGTTTTGAGTTTACTTATTGAACTACTAACGCTTCGCCCCGACTTCGTCTGTGGTACATAACTTATAGCATATAGAGTTCAGAGATCACGTGCATATCCAACATTGAAAGAATCTTTCAAATCAGTTAAGTAGTTATTGAGATTAGCGGGCACAAACAAACAGAGACTATATACATTATTATATACTATATTACATTGTAAGGATATTGCAACAATAAAAACTTTCTATATGTTATCAAACCCAGTCAATATGCAAATGAATCTTAATTTATATAAATATTATACAAGTGTTTCTTTCATAATTACTTTTTTGATAACACAATTATAACAAAATAACGAAATTATTTAGATGCTTTATTAATTAAAGTTGTTATCTTTGTATAAATTAAATCAATAATGACGAGTGCATGTTTTATTTGAATTTTTTTTTTTTTTTTTTTTTATGTCATAGCGGGCAGCTGAGCTGGTGGTTCGCCTGATGGTTAGCGATCACCACCGCCCATAAACATTCACAAAGGTAGTACCTCTGTGAATGCGCTGCCCGCTTTTATGGGGTAAGGGAAAAGAAAAGGATTAACGACTGGAAAGAAGGAATGGACCAGGACGGGTGAGGAAAAGGAAACGGGCCTCCGGCTCCCCCACTCACCGTGCGAAACACAGTGGCATGCCACTATTTCACGCCGGTTTTCTGTGGGGGTGTGGTACTTCCCCGGTGCGAGCTGGCCCAATTCGTGCCGAAGCGTGCTCGACTCCCACAATTAATAATAATGAATTTTTTCGGTTGTGGTTTATGCAAGTAGAGAACGAATTAACGAACTGGAAACCATTATTTCTGTTAAGCCAACTTCATTTAATTGGTGTTAATAACCTGACATTGTTTTCTACAGAAATTTTTATTTAAGAATATATACAATTAACTTTTACCCTTCAAATTACCCTTTACTAATGCATATATGTATTTGAATTTATATTTATTTAATTTTTATGTACTTAGATATGTTATATGATACGCTTATATGAGTATATTCATGTACTTATGTACTTCAAACCTATCTCCTCTTTTATATATTACTTTTGCACAGTTGGTTGCCTGGATGGGATCACTCTTTAGTGATAAGGTCGCCCGCTGTGCTGGTTTAGTTTTAAGTCATTTATTTTAAGGATACGTTATGTATGCCAGCACAATAAAGTGTAAATAAATAAATAAATAAATAAATAAATTGAAATAAGAACTGGACCATATATAAATAGTACAACATGACAAGGACCAGCTTTTAAACAAAAAGAAAAATAAATATCGCTAAATTCAGTAAAATGTTAGGATATAACTGTTGTAATCTGTGGTATATATTTTGTCTGTCAGCCTGTAGCGCCATCTTTAGTTTTTCAAAGTGACTAATTACTGTCATTGCCTCCCTCCTACTTTATCGCATCACCACTGTGTTTGTCATTAAAATAATATTAAGTATCTATAAATAAATAATAAAAATATACAATAATATTCCTGAACTACTTATTAACTTCACAAAACGCTACAATAATTCCAACAGTGAACAAAAAATACAGTCAAATTGAAAACCTTCTCTTTTTTTGAAGTCGTTTGATAAAATACAAAATGGCTGCTATTTAATTGCATCAGAAGTCTAGATTCGTTTGACAAAAGCATAACAGAAGATTTAGGTCCACTTCATCATCAATTAATCACACTAATATTTAAAACTAGCTGCGCCCCACGGTTTCACCCGCGTAAGTCCGTGTTCAGTAGGCATATCGGGATAAAAAGTTCCCTATATGTTATTCCAGTTGTCCAGCTATCTATGTACCAAATTTCATTGCAATTGGTTCAGTAGTTTATGCGTGAAAGAGCAACAAACACACACACATCCTTACAAACTTTCGCATTTATAATATTAATAAGAGTAAGATAGGATTTGGATGTTTGTCCGTCAATCACGCTGAAACTACTGAACAAATAAAAAAAATGGTTATACAGACAGGGTATGAGCTGACTTGGGTGATACTATTATTCCCATTATTTGCTTCCTTAGGACAAAACAGGAATCTTAATATGCGAGCGGATCCGGGACGAGCTTCTAGTAAAGAATAACACCCACACATTGACATGTAACAGAAACGTGATAAAACAAAAGTTAGGTGCGATTCATCAATTTGTGCTTTGTCAGCGACCTAGCCTGGTTCCTTTAATACATATATAGTACGTACGTAGCTATCATATGGCCAGGTGGTGCAGTGCACCAGGGCCCCGGAGCTCAGGGGACCCTCTAACCTCAGCTTTGAAAGAGGGGAGGAAGGCGGAAAGAGGGGAGGAGGGCCCGATTCTTTCCCTATGCACCAGGGCCTTTGTCCCCCTAGCTACGCCACTGATATAACATAGTTATGATGGGGAATGCTAATTAATTGGAGTGCGAAATTTTGTAAATGTGTATCTCATACCCATCGAATTGCTTTCATCATTTCGGCAAATGACATAGACATACATTAATTCACACTCAAATACACACAACAACTAACAAAAAAGACAAAACACTGAACATTATACAGGAAATAAGAAACAACATAAACACAGACACGACAATTTAAAAAGAAAAGAAATAACCTAAAATATAAATTAGGTTGCTGTTGTGTAATGGCAGTGAAAAGGTCCAGGCTCAGTTTTATATGCCATGAGTCAATTACGTATCCTACTAATATTAAACGCGAAAGTATGTAAGTATGTATGTTCGTATGGATGTTTTAACTCTATCACGCAAAAACCACTTTCTTCAACCATCGTTTCTACATTAAATTTGGTACCGGTATAGATTATAGTCTAGATTAGCACATAGGCTTGGGAGTTAATAATAGTACATAAAAAATAGCAATATGTGGGAATCGAGTATGCTTCGGCACGAATTGGGCCAGTTCTTGGCTCTCAGCTTGGTACTAAGTACCACACCCCCACAGAAAACTGGCAGGAAATAGTGGCATGCTAATGTGTTCCGTAGGCAGAGTGGAGGAGCCGGAAGCCGTTTCCTTTTCCTCACCCTTCCCAGTCCATTTTTTCGTTCCAGTCGTCAATCCTTTCCTTATCCCTTACTCCTTGCGAATGTTCATGGGCGGTGGTGATCACACACCAACAGACAAACCACCTCAGTTGCCCACTGACATAAAAAATGGACGATAGTAATTTTGTCAGTTAATGTCATATTTAGTTTTTAGTTTTATAGCATTGAAATGCTTTATAAATGAGAAATTTAGAAAAAATAGAAAAAATTTGATCATTCCGCATCGTGATCAAATTTTTCTATTCTTTCTACATTTCCAATGTCATATTTTCTATACATTTTTCCATTGCTGAAAATGACAGGCGGCTTGCCCGGCTGAAAAAGGGGCGTTAGACTTAATAGGCCTGAGGAACATATCTCTACGTCTCTGAACTGTCTGAGTAATCTCAAAATATCCTCAAAAATTGAATTATCTTACTCAACTCTACCAGCAAAGCAAATATTTGTGAATAGCAATTAAGATTTCTAAACAGACTTCGAGCTTTTGTTTCTCAAAGATAAGGCCCGCTAAATAACAAAGTTTATGCAAATAACTGACAGAAAAATTAAGAAAGTTTTCACGTGACGGTGCTGAGATTTCTTTTCACAAGGGTTTTGAACACAAATATGTTTGAAAAATAGAAAGATCTAGAAATTAGAAACTTTTTAACGGATTTTAAACGCGATTTATTCATTATATTATTAACCCGACGTTTTGAACCCTTTACAGACAGCGTGGTCACGGGGAGACTGAGATGTTATATGTCTTGAAGGTCATACAAATATTGTTGTTTGTGAACTACCATACATACTTTTGTATGTGGTAGTCGAGCATGCATCGGCACGAATTGGGCCAGCTCGCATCGGGGAAGTACCACACCCTCACAGAAGACCGGCGTGAAATAGCATACTGCGGTGTTTCGTTCGGTGAATGGGGGAGCCGGAGGCCCATATCCTCTTCCTTACCTTTCCCAGTCCTTTCCTTTATTCCTCTCATCAATCCTTTCCCATTCCCTTCCCAATTAAAAACGGCAATCCATTTGTAGAGACGAAAGGTCTGCAATTGACCTTACGCCTCTCCAAATGTTCATGGGCGGTGGTAGCGCTTACCATCAGGCGACCCACCAGCTCCATTGCCGACTATGACATAAAAAAAACAAAAAAAAGCTAAGGCTTAATCCAAAATGCGATATCAATTAACTCTGCCTCTATGGAATTATAATTTTCGCATTCGAAGGCCACCCCTCGGCCTTAAATTTGACATCAAAACATCCACCGGCTCTGACAACCCCGCCCTCGTAAAATAATACGTAAACAAAAACACATTACATTACAGAAAATATCAAACACGCTGTTACTTAGTTATTCCTCCCATACCATACATCCATTATGATCCCAACTGTTTTACAAATAATTGGATATATCACTTTCAATATTATTGAAAGAAAATTCACATGGGAATGAGATGTTTCAGCCTAAATAGCTATTTAGCCTCCTTACTACATCCAAGCCACAGATTACATAACACTATATTATCCAAGTACAAAAATCATATGAAAAAATCGATTCGTTCGTTGAAAAAAGACATAGAAACACACTTGCGCATTTTTAATAATATAAGGCAGACACAGAAGGGAAATTAAGCCACCCGTCTAACACATTAACAAAGGGTTAGAGTTAGGCTTGATTTTTTTATAGCATTCAAATATTCAAATTCAAATCCTATCCTACTAATATTATAAATGCGAAAGTTTGTAAGGATGTGTGTGTGCTTGCTGCTCTTTCACGCAAAAAATACTGAACCGCTTGCATTGAAATTTGACTGGATAACTGGAATAACATATAGGCAACTTTTATCCCGATATTCCTACGGGATACGGACTTACGCGGGTGATACCGCGGGGCGCAGCTAGTGTTTCATAATTAAATTTATTTATAACATATAATTAATTTATTTATTTATTAAAATATAATTTATTTATAATTCATTAAATTCGAAGTAATCATGCTTACTATGATTCTCATCCAATTAACAGTATCATTTGAACATCTGAAGATGTGTAATTGAAAAAGAAAACATTGACGTATGTTTTTATGTCTTGGTGCAGGCCAATGATATCTTGCTTGAACGGTCTCATCAAAAAGGCTTTACACAATAGCCCTAAAGATTTCCTTTGATGTTGAATCCAAGATAATTTCCATGAATGCTGTGCTTTAATATTTATAAAGATCCATATTTTTCTTGGCTGTGTTATACAAACCCAAGTGAAAAATTAAAATGGAATACGTTATTCATACTTCAGACGTAGGTTTAAAAGAACTGACCAGCTCAGTTTGTTCAGGAGCATCATTTGTATATAACAATAAAGTTTATGTGCTACACGAAGCTCCTGTTGGGGAAATTTTAACATTTGAGCATGTGGGAAGTTTTTTATGTGTTAATATTTCCTTTACGGAAACTTGGCGTTTTATTTTTCAGTATTCACAAGAGATTCATATCTATTTGTTTTCTGCAGAAAGAAGGGTATATTTGTATGTAGGAGTCGAGCATGTTTCGCCACGAATTGGGCCTGCTCGCTCCGGGGATATACCAAGTGGGAGAGCGAAAGGCCCATATCCTTCCCAGTCCTTTCCTTTCCTTTCTCTTTTTCTCGTTCCTCTCGCCTATCCTCTCTTAATCCCTGTCCAATTTAAAGTCATCAATCCATTTGCAGAGGCATAAGGTCTGCAATCGACCTTACGCCTCTCCAAATGTTCATGGGCGGTGGTATCGCTTACCATCAGCCGACCCACCAGCTCCATTGCCGACGATGACACAAAAAAGTATTCGACCTGAAGAAAATAGTACGCGTATTGTTTCAATGGCTTCTTTATAACGATTATATTAGCTTCACCTGTATGTATGTAAGCCTTTAGAATCGATTTTCACCTACTTTAAATGGATGGTTTTTTAATCATACTTATTGCACTTATCGTCGCGAGTATAACACGAGTAACGCCACGGTCCATCCAAATGTTTCATTATAAATGCACCCAGTACTTAACCAGACGCCAGAGGCCAGCAAGCCATCGATTGTAGCAAAAATAACAGCTGAGGCCGGCGAATCAATACCCAATGTGTTATCAGAGATAACGATAATGTTGTGTATTCATTAGCTAAGTGGATGGATAGCTTCGCGTGTTCTAAGGGCATTATTTTTATACAACCCGCTAGTGTTTCGTTATTTGACGGCGTGTGAAAGACGGGGTTTGTTCGTGAGATATTAAATGTGTAGGAAGAAAAGGGAATTATAAATGAACTAGCGGTCCGGCTTCGCCCGTGATACATATATAGCCTATAGCCTCGATAAATGAGTTATCAAACACCGAAAGAATTTATCAAATCGGACCAGTAGTTCCTGAGATTAGTACATTCAAACAAACATACTCTTCAGCTTTATAATATTAGTATAGATTACTGTTGACCGTTGACATAAAATACACAATCTGGCGCATGATCACGCTCAAAAATTGTTGAAATAAAAGTACAAAACTCAGCCTACGCGTATATAGTAGTGTTTTCAGATAAGCGATACACGACATTGAACATTACTAGTACGAGCTAAGGTGTTAATTTCAATGAATACTATAAAACATAAATTTATTACCTTTCAAAAAGCGTTGAAGCTATTATGAAAAAGATGATTCTCATTTTTATATTTCTAAGCATATTTTAACATTCGGCCAGTAGCTTTACTCGCGCTTTCTCGAGAACCACAATGAAAACAGAATAAAAATCGGTGTATTTGTTTTTGAGTTTATCCCGAACATAAATGGTCAGATATAGAATAACATGCCCTGGGATAAACTATCACTGTAAAGTATTCGAAATGTCGGATTAATAATATAACTAATTAGTTCGCTCTGGCTTCACCTTTGGTACATATTATATCTTTCTAATATTATAAATGCGAAAGTTTGTAAGGATGTGTGTGTGTTTGTTGCTCTTTCACGCAAAAACTATTGAACCGATTGCAATGAAATTTGGTACGAAGACAGCTGGACAACTGGAATTACACACAGGCAACTTTTTATCCCGATATTCCTACGGGATACGGACTTACGCGGGTGAAACCGCGGGGCGCAGCTAGTAGACTATATGTGAAGTTACAGCTTTACAATGGTGAAAGAATTTTTAAATCTTGTTGTGAAAACGTTAGAACAAAGACATAAATACAAAAGCATCCTCCTTATAATATTAGTGTAAATCTTATATCTTTAAACGAGCAATTCTTGTATATATATATATATATATATTTATATATTTATATAATTGGAATCTCGGAATCGGCTCCAACGATTTTCATGAATTTCACGCAAAAACTACTGAACCTGAGCTGGACAACTGAAATAATACATAGGCACTTTTTATACGGATATTCCTACGGGTAAGCTAGTAAATAATTTAAACGTTTAAACCATTTATAATATGACAGTTTTGAACGTGATGTACTGATTCAAATTTTCTTTCGAATCGACTTTATCAAGCGCATCATAATTGCACGTGATTGTTTTAAACAAACTACCTAAAGACAATGATAATCCTATCACAATTATGCTCATACTTGCTTCGGGCCCCGATCTTATTAAAAGTTTCCTATATATTCAAAGCCTAGATAAGATTGTATACTATGTTTCAGTAAAATTCTATTACTCGCTTTCTCTGTCCCTATGTCCCTATGTATGTTTTAAGCTTCAAAACTAGGCAATGGATTTTGATGGGGTTTTTAATAGAATGATTCAAGAGGAAGGTTTATATGTATAATAACTAAACGACTCCGAATTTAATGCGTGCGAAGCTGCGGGCAAAAGGTAGTTATTTATATGATACAAGAAAATACATATCTTTAATTTTTAGTTCTATAGCATTTCAATGCTATAGAACTAAAAATTAAATTTAACAAAGGCCGCGTTCCATCGATACAATATTGTAATCATTGAAATAATGTTTCGTATTGGTTGTGATGGTTCTTAATCATCTCAATAGATGGCGTGGGGTGCCCCTTAGGCACATGAAACCGAAAGAGTAGAAGAAATTCGATTACTGTGGCAGGATCACGGGTGGCCGAGAGGCTAGGCGTTGCTACGGTTAGGCAAGATACGCAGGTTCGAATCCTGCCTCGTGATCAAATTTTTTCTATTCTTTAAAAATTTCTCAAATACACATCTGTACATTCTTTTGAAATTATAACACACAGGACTAAATTTTTTGTAACATCTTAGGGGGCGTCCATAAATTACCTTTGACATTTTTCAAGGTATTTGGATTTATATCCACGGTTTTCTGTTAAAATAAAAAATACTTCATATTTATTAAAACCTCCCCCTCTCCCCCAAGTGAGATTTGGAAAGATTTTACTTGACCCCCTCCCCCCCTTAAACACCTCACGTAATTTATGGACACCCCATCCATAAATTACGTACAGTCTATTAAAAAAATACACGCACATGTTAAAATTAATGTTTTTTTTTTTTCAATTCGTTCTATCATTAAAGAGCAATATTTAATTTCTTAAACTATATTTATCTTTCACAGACAATATAAAACAAATAAAAAAAAAACTTAAACAAACAATTTCTCTTGTATTCTAGTTAAATGGAAACTGACAATTATTTACTTGCTGAGACTTCTTCATAACCGTAAAACCACTTTTTATAAAACGTATTTTCAGCCCGTTTGATATTCTATGCAAAGTTATTCCTAACTATCGTGTTACCCTAGTTAAAAATTCCACTTTAACCCTGTTAAATTGTATCTAGAATTTTCTAGAAAGCTGTTAAAATAACTAGCGTCATATTTACGGCGGTAAAGGCGCGCGATGATTTGCAAACATTTGCGCGGGAAAATATGCTGTGTTGCCTGTAATAAAATCCCAAGATATACCGCTCGCCCTTTGTTCGGGTTTTTGTTTGTCTGTGATAAAGTGGCTGGTGTGTATAAGGAATTATATATTTTATCAAATTCTCTACACGTAAGTGCTGGTTTGCAGATTTGTGAAGAATTTTTTTTTTCTTTTCAAGACCTGCAATCAGTCGCAAGACTATAAGCAGATGAGGTGATTAGGATTTCAATTTGTGAAGAAATCTATTTCGTTTTATTTGAAGTTAATTTTTTATTATAGTCTACAAGCTGCGCCTGACGGTTTCACCCGCGTAAATCTGTATCCCGTAAGAATATAGGGATAAAAATTTGCCTATGTGTTATTCCAATTATCTAGCTATCTACGTACCAAACACACATACACATACATCCATCCTCACAAAATTTCGCATTTCTAATATTATTAAGGCAATGTAGACTCAATATAATCACATAAGCTACTTTTTACACGCGTTGCAGCTTGTTAAAAACGACCCGATCAGTCCAAGCTATAAGCTGCCTTCAAATTGTCAGAACTAGACCAAATCCAAGGGGATCTCAGGGAGATCACATAAAAATCATTTAAATCCATTAAGCCGTTCTGGAGTTACCTATACTAGTATAACAAAGCTGAAAAGTTTGTTTGTTTTAACGCGCTTATCTCAGGAACTGCTAGCCCAATTTGAAAAATTCTTTCATTTA
>NW_024045131.1:2705477-2706551 GCF_012273895.1 Zerene cesonia | reverse complement strand
ACTTTCTTATTTTCCTTTTGACCAGCTAATGGGTTATTATTATTATTTATTGGGTTACTGACATCTTAGTACATACAAATCACGTGTCACGTTGTTTGTTCGCGATAGTCTATAAACAACTGAATATATTTTAATAAAATTTGCACACCATGTGCAGATTTATCCAACTAAAAAGATAACATAGTTTAATTTTTAGTTTTATAGCATTGAAATGCTTTATAAATGAGAAACTTTGAAAGAATAGAAAAAATTTGATCTAAATTTCTCATTTATAAAGCATTTCAATGCTATAAAACTAAAAATTAAATTTAACAAAGGCCGCGTTCCATCGATACAATATTGTAATCATTGAAATAATGTTTCGTATTGGTTGTGATGGTTCTTAATCATCTCAATTGATGGCGTGGGGTGCCCCTTAGGCACATGAAACCGAAAGAGTAGAAGAAATTCGATTACTGTGGCAGGATCACGGGTGGCCGAGAGGCTAGGCGTTGCTACGGTTAGGCAAGATACGCAGGTTCGAATCCTGCCTCGTGATCAAATTTTTTCTATTCTTTCAAAATTTCTCAGATAACATAGTTTATATTTGTTCAATTACGATAAATGACTACCCGTGCGGAGCCGGGGTATGCAGCTAGTATTATATAAAGACTAGATAACCCGGCAAACGGCGTTCCGCCAGTAAACTGTAACCCTCGCTGTATATATTTACGACCTCTCAAACGTATCGAATATATTCGTACGGAGAAAACGTAAAAATCTGTTGAGCCATTCCTCAGTAGCTTGATTGCGAACACTCACGATGACACGAGAAATTTATGCAAATAGCCGCTTGTCCCGGCTTCGCCCGGGATGAAACCAGCCTATGTTACTGGGTTAAAAGCAGGTTACTTATTGTATATTAGTATTTTCTTGTGTTTGATTTTACGCGAGTATTTATTTATTTATTTATTTATTTATTTATTTATTTAGGTTTATCAGCCGTTGTTACATAACTATTTTCTCTCAATACAAAAAAAACAATTTTAGTAATACACATTATATGCACAACAATTAGAGATAAACACAACATTC
>NW_024045131.1:2690234-2704477 GCF_012273895.1 Zerene cesonia | reverse complement strand
ATACTGTTATTTTCGCACCACGCAACGATTCTATTCAGATCATTTTGTAGAGCAGCACAATCTGTTGGTGATTCGATATACTTTAGTAACTTTAGATCGTCCGCGTACATTTAGAAATTAAAAACTTTTTAACGGATTTTAAACGCGATTTATCCTATTAATTATTATTATAAATGCGAAAGTTTGTATGGATGTATGGATGTTTGTTACTCTTTCACGTAAAAACTACTGAACCAATTGCAATGAAATTTGGTACGTAGATAGCTGGACAACTAGAATAACATTAAGGTAACTTTTTATCCCGATATTCCTACGGGATACGGACTTACGCGGGTGAAACCATGGGGCGCAGCTAGTCCTGCTAATATCATAAATGCAAATGTTTGTAATGATGTGTGTTTGTTACTCTTTCACCCAAAAACTACTGAACCGATTGTTATGAAATTTGGTAGGTAGACAGCTGGACAACTGGAATAACATATAGGCAACTTTTCATCCCGATATTCTATGGGATACGGACTTACGCGGGTGAAACCGCGGGGCGCAGCTAGTATTACTACATACTCTTATTGCAATGTTTTTTAACCACGCTAAAACAGACTCAATGTTTCGCAAACAAAATCTCCCTCTATTCTTCGCATATACTGATTGAAATAGCTGCAAAGAAGCGCTGTAATGAATGTGCCTATGGCGTTGCTAATACGGTATTGTTACAAAATGGTTATTAACGAGGAAACAAGGTACGTTTTGGTCTTTTTATGGAATTCGGAGAAATACAATTGAGATGATGAGGGATTATTGTCTTGTTTACTTGAAAAATTTAGATAAAACAGGGGCGGTATTGCGATGATACGCGGTGTAGCTGTTTCAATTTAAATAACAATAATTTTGGGGAAATTCTAAGGTCTTAACAGGTAAAAATTGCAAAAAATCTATGGTTTACTTTTATTCTATGTATATTAAGTTTTGTATATAATTTTTAAGTTTTCTAAGATAAAACAGTGCCCGAATTTGCCACTGGAATGAAACAATTTAATAATTATATATATAACAATTTATTATTTACATTTTATGTTATATACTATTGATATTTTAACTCGAATTCAACCAATGTTTATTTATTCAATTAGACTTCGTATATATACGAATCGTCATAATATAGTTTTAACATTTATCATACATTGATTTTATATTTAGATTATACATCTATAAAAATGGCCATTATTTATCTATGAGTACATTTTCTTTAAATTTAACATTTGAATCACAATTTCTGATAAGATACAACAGTTTAGCAGTGAAATTCCCATATAAATGTGATGTTTCACCTCAGTAAAGAGTAGTCTATATCTCTCTATCCTCTATCCTAAGAATGACGGGATAAAAAGTTGCCTATATGTTATTACTGTTGTCCAACTATCTATGTACCAAATTTCATTGCAATCGGTTCAGTAGTTTTTGTGTGAAAGAGTAACAAACACACACACATCTTTACAAACTTTCGCATTTATGGAATTAGTAGGATTTTAAAGAGATTAAAAGAAATATGTTCAAAAGTATTCCCATCTATAATGTTTATATTAAAGTAAAAAGGTTCAAAGGTTTATTGTAAAGAAAAATTGAAACATACATCTGAAAACCAATGCCTTTCAAATTAAAAATATATAAACATTTAGGTATCTAAACAGAACATTTTATTTTGATTGCAATCCTATTTAGTTATTACAACATTCCGTTAAACGAAATGAAGGTCTCTGAACTATAGATTATACTTTTTGAGGAAAAAAATAAATTTATTAAAAAGCGTCAAAATAATATCCAAGCTATAACATTATACGACTTGTTTTCAATGAAATATTTCAACTCAACATTCCATCTGAATAGATATGAAATTTTTGAATCTCAATGGAATAAAAATGTTTTTTTTTTACGTTTATGTACATTACGTTAAAAAGGTTTTAATAACACACACAAACACAGCTTGAACTGTGAATAAATATCGCAGTACAACCACACGCCTATATCATAAATACTACATATAACGTAGAACGGTATATCCGTGCAAAAAGAGAATAATGATACCAAAATATAAACAGATATTTATCTGAATGTCTACATACAATATGTCATACAAAATATTATGTAAGCGTAAATGTGAACGTGTATGAGGTACTAGCGGTCCGCCCGGCTTCGTCCATGGTACAAATATAGTCTATAGTCTACCTCAATAAATGGGATATCTAACATTGAAGGCATTATTCGAATCGGGCCAGTAGTCATGAGAGTAGTGCGTTAGCAAAACAAACTCTTCAGCTTTATAATATTAGTATAGATATGACAAAAACTCCAACATTAGGACAGAAGGTATCAGAACCCACACGAACAAAATGGAGACGTACATGATTAGAGACATACTCGTAAACATAGATAGAGATGTAAATCCTATTAACCTTCAAATTCGTATCAGCACGAAAAATTTACTGGAATATTTTTTGTTCTTTCAACGAAACTTCCTTCCGTTTCTTTTTTATTGATTATAGGGCATTATATGGTAAGCTGAGATGTGATCTGATGGAACTTTCTTCCCTGTTCATTCTTCTCTTGGAGACCTCCACATTATACTCCACGGGGAACACAGACTCAGGACACATGTTCCAGTCCCTTGCGGTTCGAATAATGAATAAAATTCCCTGGACTGAGCTTTGTAACCTCCTGCAGTCTTCAAGAACTATAAGAACATTTGGACCTACATGAAAAGACCATATTTGTCTTTTTTGTGTTATAGGGGGCAACTGAGCTGGTGGTTCGCCTAAGCCCAAAAATTTTAGTAGAGGTAGCGCCTCTGTACATGCGTTGCCCCCTTAAGGTAAGGGATAATGAAATGATTGATGACTGGAAAGAAGAAATGGATGGGAAGGGTAGGGAAAAGAAAACGGGTCTCCGGCTCCCCCACTCGCCGTACGAAACACAATAGCATGCTATTATTTCACGCCGGTTTTCTGTGGGGGTGTGACACTTCTCCGGTGCGAGCTGGCCTCATTCGTGCCGAATCGTGCTTGACTCCCACTAATCACTAGAGTCTATGACGATGATGACCATTTGACAACAGGTGGCCCACCTGCCCTTTAACCTGTTATAAGAATTATCTGATTTAGCCTACTTTTTATTATATAACCTACAAAAATATACATCTAAAACCTTCCATCTAATGCAACGAATCGATATCGCAGGCCGATATGTGGGTAAGTACGAAATCTTTTATTAGCTTTACTTGTATGTTCTGTGTAACAAATCCGTTATAATCAACTTTGACCCACTTCAAACGGACAGGACAGGACAACGGACATTTAATACAAAATATGTACACTTATGAAGAATCGGTGACTAGACTAAGTTTATCAATCTCAATATCTTGATTAGGATCATCAGGATTTAATCCTTACATATAGACTGCATAAGTCCAAATGAGACACTTTAGTTGATATGATCATTCGAACGTGTTCTTGAGATTTTTTAAACTATAAGAAATAAAGAAAATACATTTATTTATACAAGGGAAAGTTAATAAAAAATAATATGACTTACAAAACGTTAAATAAACCTCATATAAACGGGAGATCCGCGCAATGTATAAGAGTCTAAGCCCATTAAAGGAACTTAGACTCTCCACTGATTTTCAGTGGATACTACATTGACCCCCTGACAGTGGCAGCGTCCATGTAAAAGTAAGAAACAATAACAATTAAAAAATAAAAAATAAGTACAATAATATAAAATAATGTATAATGTAATATAAATACCAAATACTATAAGTATATGATTCTAGAAACTTATAAGCATAAAAACAACAGAAATTTATAAGCCACTTTTTCGCAAGGGCGTTTGTTGATTCTGTTTATCGAAACCCTGTCGGACATCAGATAAAACAAATAAACCTCAATCATTTTCGGTCAACATAGTTAGGTAGATTGACAAAGTGTAACAATGTTTTTGCCGAATATCTATTTTGAACACTGAATTATCTATGAGTACTCTATATTAATACAAGCTTATTTTTTTATGTTACTGTCGGCAATGGGGCTGGTGGGACGCCTGATGGTAAGCGCTACCACCACCCATGAACATTTAGAAAGGCATAAGGTCCATTGCAGACCATACGCCTCTACAAATAGATTGCCGACTTTTAATTGGGAAGTATTAAGAAAGGATTAGCGAGAGGAATAAAGAAAAGGACTGGGAAGGGTAAGGAAAAGGATATAAGGGCCTCCGGGCATCCTGTTAACCAGGCTTCGCCCGTGGTACATATATATCCTATGTCACGCAGGGAAGTTGCAGATTTCTTATGGCAAAAGAATTTTTGTCTCCCAAAAATCACTGGAACGACCAGTGGTTTCTGCGTGGAAACGTTACAAACATACAAAGTTTTCCCTTTTATATTATAAGTGTAGACTACAAACGTTCTGTTTGTGTAATGTTCAAAACTTTCTCTTACATCTTAAATTTTATCGTTTTTTCTCAATAACACGATTTTATTACATTCACGTGTATGTTTGTATGCTTATATGATTCAGCCACTTTAAACGGACGTATTTATCAAGAAGCAGTGACAGTAAAACAATTTCATGAGTTTTTATTTATTATCATGATTAGGATACTATATACTCTGTATAACTGCAGGTAGGACACTTTTATCTGTAGTTAAAACGTGTTTTTTTTATTTTTTAACCATCTACATTTATTATTTTTCATCCATACACCCATAAAGTGTTATAGAAATAAGAGCATAAAGCGAAGGAAGTTTAATAATTATGTTTCGAACAATAAATAACAACAAAAGCGTTATGCTTTCATTTAAACTTCGTTCGCAACTTACGCGTAATCTTTCTGCTGTCACCCACTTCTATAAATCTAAGTTTATGCTTTTATAATAATATTTCACACTAGCCGGGTGTCCCGTCTTCGCCCGAAAGAACCCAGGTTGAAAAATACACATATATAACTCGTTAAAACTGTAGATATCTGATGTTAGGATATTATTTTAAATCGGTCGCGTAGTTTTTGTGTGTGCGCGTATGTGCGCGTGTGTGTGTGTGCGTGTGTGTGTGTTTGTTTTTTTTTTTTAAGGGCAACTGAGCTGCTGGTTTGTTTGATGGTAAGCGATCACCACTGCCCATGAATATTCACAATGGTAGTGCCTCTGCGAAAAGGAATAAGGGAAGAGTTGACTACTGGAAAGAAGACTGGGAAGGGTGAGGAAAAGGTAACGGACCTCGGACACACACATATCTTTTTATCCGCTAATTCAAATTTCTTATAAAAACAGCCATTTCCTTATATATTTTATTATTCTCATTCTAATTAGCACAGTCTGTATCTCGGATTTAACCCACTTTTCCATGCTTTGGTTTGCATAAAGGATTTAGGGAGAAACTGGTGATTACCTACACAGACAAGTTCTCTTGAACTTGGCCTAAAACGGGTGCCACTTATTTATTTTTATTGTAGCTTAGTCTATAATGTTATGTAAAAAGATTAGCAATTAAATTGAAATAATGATCATGAATTTAATTTTTAGTTTTATAGCATTGAAATGCTTTATAAATGAGAAATTTTTAAAGAATAGAAAAAATTTGATCACGAGGATTCTCATTTATGATCATGAATGGCAATGAAATCTAAATGTTCACACACTCCATTGCTGACGATGAAATAATTTTTGTTATTTTTACTGAAGAAACTATGTTCTCAAATCCATTGTATTTTTTGTGTTTGTTAAAAACTTTCGACATAGCGAACCAATTTTTAAGATTCTTTATTCACATCAAAACAATTGCATGAGCATTATTTACAGTATGTTATCATACAAAAGCTACTGGACCGATGATAAAATTTATTCACCATTAAAAGCTGCATTTTCACTGAGTGACATAAACCATGACACGTGCGAAACCGGAGCAAACAGCTAGTACTTCAATAGTACAAAACTAACTAACAACTACTATTAACTATTTTTAATCAAAAAACAAAACACTACAGCAAAACCTAGACAAAACAACTCAAATTTATTAAGCTATAAGATATTAGAAACAACGTAAACACACGTCCCCAAATATTGACGTGACCTAAAAGTTTCGCCATGATAGAGTGGATGTTTCATTACAAAAATTAATCCCAAAACAATTAGCATATGGCTATTAAATTCAGTACTACACGAGGTAAAAAAGATAGGCATAAAACCATTCTCGTTTTAAATAATTTTGAGGTTATATTCAAAGTTTTAACGAATATGATACGAATATCGAATTATTTATCTTAAATTGTATTCTTATAACGATTATAATAAATCTAATTCCTTCAATTATTGTAAACGTATTATTTGTGTTATTCCAAATACCTTTAATAGGTATTATAATCGTAATATACTGCGTAGTTTTAAGTTTCCAAAATAATTATTAAGAACTAAACTAACGAATAAATAATTTTTATGATCGATAATATCATGATTTTTTTAATGCCTTATACAAGGATTGCACAAGTATTGCTATACGTATCGCTGTCTGTCTGTCATTCCGACGTCTGTCATCAGGCTGGATTTCATGACCCGTGTACCTATTATCTTCAACAGCGCGACGACCCAAAGCCGATTGCCGTATGAATTGCTTTGTGCTACGGATAGACATTTAATCAAAAAAAAAGTCGGTTAAAAATAAAAAGTCTATATACCTCAGATATCCCATGTATAAAACTAAGGAAGCTTAGTTATACAACTGAAAGGCGACACTTCATTATCTGTGGAGGTTATAGAACATTCTGCATTCACAAGTGCACAAATTATGCTGATAGCATAACATTACAAAATTTAAATAAAGCAATATAAATCAATTCTCGAAATATTTGAGTCGGTTCCTTCTCTAGTTTAGCCAGCATAACCTCTTTTTTTTTTCAAAACAAAGTTTAAGTCAAGTCACGAACGGGGTTTTATTAAATGAATCAAAATTCCGCCTAATTGATTTCGTCATTCACAACTCGCATCCTTTTCCCACACAATAGATAGAGTCTCCTTGAATCCTTCTAAAAAGTACAGTGATATACCTGACGTTATCAGGCCGGATCTAGGTTAGATCTCTGAGTGAATACAGCAAAGGCTCTAGGATCCCTCTAATAACTGTCAATCGTAAGGGGCGCCAAAATGCATAACGCAAATATGAAAGAAAGAAAGATACATTTATTTGTCAGGGACAGCACAACACACCAATGATAGAAAATATACAAATAAAAAAATAGATACAATTACATAACATAAATATAGAATTACACAAACGAAAAATACCAGCATCAGAAATGAGGAGTGTGTCATAATGACCCCGACAAAAAGGAGACAACTCAGCCTATGCTGCAATGTTGAGAACATTGACAGCGCTGTTTTTCAGTGTCCCCTTTATGAGTTAATGTATAAGTTATAATATAACCTTGTCTTTTCATGATGCATTTTCCGACCGACATGAAATTCTTTCTGAATTTTTTGAAAATTTGAAAATTTTTCGAAAATTTGAATTCGAATTATTTATTTGAAGATCGAGAACCTCCAGTGTGGTCCCATTTAAATATGTTCTAGTTCTGACAATTTGAAGGCGATTTAATTTTTTGATAACAACTGTAATGTTCACAGATGATCATCTTGGAAGTAAAAAGCAGATCAGTCACGCAATTTATTCACTAAATACCAGGGATAAAGGTTGAAAATCATTTGTTAAACAAAACCGATGCCTTGATCAAAGAGCGCCATTATAACTTTCGGATCTACCCTCAATGCGAGCTACGTCGTATTATCCCTACGTATTATCTATAGGCAGGTATTCTTATGAAGATAATAGCTTCATAACCAATTATCGATAATAGAATTATCAATCTATATTCATAAAAAGATAAGTTCGTTTATACACTACGAAAGCTTACTCCGCATCTATTGAAGTCAAATTTAACAGAAATATTCCGCTTCGAATATTGTTTCACCTATTCCTCATTTACCATACATGGAGCACACATACACATGCAGTGAAGCATGGCAAATAATAGCTTTAATCATGTAATAATAGTACAGTCTTTTCTGTAAGATATACCTATATAATCCTTCTTGAATGTTTTCAAACATTATGGCTGATAAACCATCAATTTAACATGAAAATAAAGAGCAATATGGTATCATAAAGTAACAAATCTTCCTTAAAAGGACTGTATTTTAGTCATAAAAACAATAGGGACACACTGCGTAGTTTCATCGAGCCACGTCTTTAAGCGAAACCGCGGTACAAAAATATACGATTAAACCTTTTATAGATGAGACGTCGTTAATACCGTTGAAAATACTAAATCCATCAAATTATACCATTAAAACGGTACAGCGATGATTTTATTAACCCTAAAAACATCCACTGTATTTCAGATACCAACTGACAATACAAAAGGAACACACGAACTGAAATCAAATCGAATTACTTCACCAAACGATTTAGTACCTTAATAATATTCCTACCTTTCAATGATTTCCCATTTCAGAGCACAACACTGAAACACTGCACTCAAACTTTACGTAATTCAACTGAACGGGAGCGAAGTACACGTGCTATCCTGTGGAAGGCTACCGCGGTACTAAAGAGGGCTTTCAGGACGATTAAGCTTCGTCCACACTAAATCAATTTTCAACGCGCTTCCCGCATCGCTTTTGTTCGAATGCTATGCTTTATTTTTCAGATTGTACCCGAACTTTCGACTTTTATTTATTAATCTTTACGGTAATCTATGTATTATCTTTACTTATATAACGGAAACTACCGGATTTATTTCAAAAGTTATTTTACCATTGGATAATGTACGGGACCCCTGAGTACTATCACTACATAGTATAAAACAAAGCCACTTTCTCTGACCCTATGTCCATATGTATGCTTAAATCTTTAAAACTGCGCAACGGATTTTGATGGGTTTTTTTAATAGATAGAGTGATTCAAGAGGAAGGTTTGTATTTATAACATCTATTAAACTACTCCGAATTTATCGCGTGCCAAGCCGCGGGCGACAGGTAGAGGCTATATAATATGTACCAGGCGAAGCCGAACCATTGGTATAATGTTGAGCTCTGTTTCCGAACGTTGAGGACAAAAGAATTAATTTATAATAACGTTGGCGCTAACGTCTAAAACGTATTATTATCATATGACTTCTGTATTATTATGATATGGAAAGTGTAGTTTAACCTAGTTGTTTTAGGGGTGATTTTTCAATCGTTTTTAATAATTGTCCGACCGAATTGTATTAAACTCGAGTAATAAGTGCCCATTTTTTAAGTACGGTATTAAAACTTGTTTTTTAAAAGTTTTTTTTATATCATAGCGGGCAACTGAGCTCGCGGTTCGCCTGATGGTAAGCGATCATCAACGCCCATGAATATTTGCAAACGCAGTGCCTCTGCTAATGCGCTGCCCACTTTTAAGGAGTAAGGGATAAGAAAAGGATTGACAACTGCAAGAAAGGAATGTACTGAAAAGGGTTATAAAAAAGTAACAGGCCTCCGGCTCTCTATTTCACGCCGGTTTTGTGGGGGTGTGGTGCGAGCTGAACAACACAACACAGCTGGACAACTGGAATAACATATAGGCAACTTTTTATCCTGATATTCCTACGGGAGACGAATTTGCGCGGGTGAAACCACGGGGCGCAGCTAGTCATTCAATAACTTAAAGGTGACTGACTGATATAATGATCTATCAACGCACAGCCCAAACCACTGGACGGATCGGGCTGAAATTTGGCATGCAGTAGATGTTATAACGTAGGTATCCGCTAAGAAAGGATTTTGATAAATAACACCCAACGATAAAATAGGGGATGAAAGTTTGCACCATTTTTATTAAGACCGCGGAGGCGAATCTGCGGGCAACAGCTAGTCGGTTCATAATATTAGTTAATATAGATTGTTTTATGTTAGAAGGGGTGAAAACACGTCAAATAAAACGACCGCAGCATATCCATTCCACATAACTTATCTAGTTCAAAGCAATTCACAAAATCTCATTAGGCCGCGTAATTGAATGACGGACAAACAGATTTATCCCTTTACTGCGAAATAGGCGGGAAATTGAGTTACGCGCTTCGTACGGAATGTGTAATCCTATCCTACTAATATTATAAATGCGAAAGTTTGTAAGGATGTGTGTGTGTTTGTTGCTCTTTCACGCAAAAGCTGCTGAACAACTGTTATTCCAGTTATATAGGCAACTATTTATCCCTACGAGACACGGACTTATGCGATGGAACCGCGGGGCGCAGCTAGTTCTTTATATGTTCACTAGCTGATCCGACAAACGCTGTTCTGCCTTACTCTTATCCTTTAGGGGTATGAAAAATAGATGTTGGCCTGGTGGTTGGATTCTCACACATACCCAATATGCACACAAAATTTCATAAGAATCGGTCTAGCCGTTTCGAAGGTGTTTGGCAACGAAAACTGTGACACGAGAATTTTATATGTTAGACTAGCTGACCCGGCAAACGCTGTTCTGCCTTACTCTTATCATTGAGGGGTATGAAAAATAGATGTTGGCCGATTCTCATAGATACCGGATAAGCACAAAAAATTTCATCAAAATCCGTCAAGCCGTTTCGGAGGAGTATGGCAACGAAAACTGTGACACGAGAATTTTATATATTAGATATTCCAATATTTTTCTACGTACATACTTCTACTCTCTCCACCAGTAGACTCCAGTAGACTATCCGAGTTCTTTCGCAGATCGAAAGCACAATTTTTTTTTATTTGATGTTTTGTATAGTATCTCTACTGAAGCTACCGTAAGATACTAATAACAATTAATTATTAAAAGACCAAGCAAATACAGTTCTCGTTGATTCATCCTATTAATATTATTATCGCGAAAGTTTGTATGGATGCATAGATGTATGGATGTTTGTTACTCTTTCACGCGATAACAGCTTATCGTATCTGTATAAAATTCGGATTATAGTCTACACAGCTACTTTTTACCCGGGTACCGCGAGTGACGACGCGGGTTAGAGTTACTAATGTCATAAAGCCAGAACTCAGTAAATATGAGCCTAGATATATCGCCAGCATACCTATATAGTGACCTGTATTTGATTGCATTGATACAAAAAAGCGTAAATCATTGATATCATTGATTAAAAATTCCTCTAACTAAAAAAAACTGTATAAAAATGTATTAGATCAGAGAGCCTTAATTAAAAAACTTAATTTAAAAACTATAGCATTAATTAATAGGGAAGATGACAATCCATGGAATGTTGTCTCTTAAGAACCACAGGTCAGTTCATTGGCATCATTGTTATGTACATGTTACATGTTATGTAGAATTAAAATGAAAAATTTATATTATTTTTAAGAGCAACTACAAAGTTTTTTGCCGGCTCTTCTCTGTAGAAACTGCCTTCCGAACGGGTGGTAAATGTTATAACTGTGTAATATGACGATTCAAAAGTGCTTCTATAGGAAGTCTAGTATGTATAGTAATGAATAAATGTTTGAGTCTGAGTTTGAGTTTATAAATCATTCTCATCTCATCAATAGTAACGTCCTTTCCCAATTTAAAGTCGGCAATTCATTTGTAGAGGCGTAAGGTCTGCAATTGGCCTTATGCCTCTCCAAATGTTCAAGGGCGATGGTAGCGCTTACCATCAAGCGACCCACCATTGCCGACTATGACGTAAAAAAAAACAGGTAAGTGTTGTAAGGCAGGACGGTAAGCTAGCGGTAAAACCTACAAGCTGGTACTTCTATCTACTTATAAAGAACTTTTTTATTTTTTATGTGTATTAACTTTAAAAACTTGTCATAATTATGTAACTTTAAGGGTTTGCGTTCAGAGTCTACTTACTTTTTAATGTAATTAATGTTCATAGTAATGATATTTTTTTTAAACTATCATTTACACGTTTGATATGTTATTATGATCTGTTGTTATGGGAAGTAAAATTATCTATCGACACCTGGAAAAGCAAAATTCGAATTCTTGTTACATTAGGGCAAAGGCATTTTTAAGGTATTTTTAGAATGATAGTTAATTATTAGTTATTATCAATACATAGTATAAAACAAAGTCGCTGTCTCTGTCCCTATTTCCCTTTGTCAGCTTAAATATTTAAAACTATGTAACGTAATTTGATGGTTTTTGGTCGCGCCAATCTATATATATAAAAATGAAACCCGTTTTCCTTGGTCACAGCATCACGCGTGAACGGCTGGACCGATTTCACTAATTCTTTTTTTGTTGTATTTGTTGATTATTAGGAGAAGGTTCTTACGGAAAAAACATATTAAGGAAATCACTCAGAAATATTGAAAAATGTTCATTTTGCATATTTAAAAAAACGCGACTAACAAATGTCAATGTCAATGTAACGTATGTTGCTGGGAGAATAGTTGCTAAGGCGGTACGAAGTTCGCCGGATCAGCTAGTATATAATAATTTCGATATAAAACGGACTGTAAAACTTTATCGACGTGGTGTAGCGAAAAAGGGAAAGACGGGAACACACGGCACATACCTCGTCTGAGGGAGTAGCGTCCAAGCAAGCACGCGGCACAGCACCACGCGGTCAAGGGTCCTCCAGCTCGGGCCAGGCAGACCAGATCCAGTCCTTCACTCCACACACACACACACACACGCGGCGGTTCAGCGCCAAGACCAAATGGGAAGGCGGGGTTACACTAGCACAATGCCTGAGATATCTAGAGAACCTCGTGAAGGTTCTCCGGCGGCATGCGAATTATACACGAAATGTCTAGAGGCCTCGTGAAAGCACTCCGGCGGTTATTTAGATCCGATCGTAACGGAAGATCGATGCAGACTGTATGCTTTAAAAGCGTGCGGTGATTGGTTGTGCTCGCGTGTAAGGAGGGTAGTTGGATTACACCACAAAATAATAAATATTTAATTTTAATTCACTAATTTAATAATATTGGCGTTTTTTTTAATAGATTTACGCGTGCGAAGCCGCACGCAAAACCTAGTTTGTTTAATAAACATCATTTGTAAAATCTTATTGTTTATCTCTTTCACTACTGAACCGACAAGCTGCAAGCTGGACAACTGGAATAACACATAGGTAACCTTTTATCCGATATTCCTACGGGATACGGACATACGCGGGTGAAACCGCGGGGCGCAGCTAGTAAACAATAAAACAATGAATTATAATTTATTTTCCAATAAATATTGTAACATATAGATAGATAGAACCCTTGCTCCCACACTAGGAGCCCCTGTGTCGTGGAAACAACTTTCTTCCAGTTATATTATACATACATTTTTATTCTTTAAAAAATTTCGTTACAAACATTTTTACGTATTATAAAATACTAAATAAACAAATTCATGCTGCTATACTATTACAATGTTGTGTGGTGTGTGTGGTGTGTGTGTGTGTGTGTGTGTGTAATAAACACAAATTTTATAATATTTAACATGCCAGGCCTAACATTGTACAGCTATTGATTTAAATTGTATCCATATTAAATCATCAGTTACCTATTTCACGACGATCCGTTGAAAACCCAAAAGAAAATGACCCGTTGAAAATGAGATTTCGAGATTCAAAGCCAAAAATAATACAGTCGAATCGAAAACCCACTTCGTGCTTGAGACGTCTGATGAAAACACCGTATACCGGTATGCTTAGGTACAATTTCATTGCGTTAATAGAACGCAATTATTATTCCATAGCTGGAGCATGTTATCATCCTTCTGGCGATATTTAAATAGATGTTCAGCTATGTTTATACAATGAATGAGAGATAACACAATATTCAAGTAGCATATCAATGGATGTACAATACATATATGAATTAATCATTTATTCAGCGAGAGAGTACCTAGCTTTGTGCATTTTCATTTGCTTGATCAATCCGACCCTTGTCACTATTTATTTATAGTCTATTGACTCATACTGAAATATTTGAGTAGCGCTCGATTATATATTTCGATTATACTTCTTTCAAACAAAAACACTTTATTGTGCACCAAATGATAAAAAAGTAACAAAAAAATATATATATACACAATATTATAATATTCTTTACATCTAATATATAAAATTCTCGTGTCACAGTTTTCGTTGCCATTATTTATTATTTATTTATTTATTATTTATTTATAATAATTAAAACGGTTTTACACCAATAACATTAATTATCAATTTTTACATTATAT
>NW_024045131.1:2678674-2689234 GCF_012273895.1 Zerene cesonia | reverse complement strand
AGTATATAGGGAGTTTTGGGGGCGATAAATCGATCTAGCTAGGAATTTTTTTTAGAAAATGTCATATTCGTGTTTTATCGACTTCTTTTCTTGCGTTTGAGTAGTCCCAATTTATTATGATTCTTCCTGACATCTATTGGCGAATAATAATACTATAAATGCGAAAGTTTGTGAGGATGGATGCATATGTATGCGGGCGTCTGTTACTCTTTAACGCAAAAACTACTGAACCGATTGCAATGAAATTTGCTTCGTAGATAGCTGGACAACTGAAATAACACATAGGCACTTTTTATACCGATATTCCTACGGGATAAGGACTTACGCGGTTTCGACCACGGGTCACAGCTAGTATTGTAATTATTTAACCAAATAGACAAGTGCGCTGTGTACCTATACGCAAAGATAACAAGATACAAGTACCAACAGCACTCTTAAAAATTATTCCCAATTGTGTTTTGGATTAAGAAATGATGATCCTAAAATTTATAATTTTTAGCAACTACATAAATGAATAATAATTCTTTTTAATAGTGCCTTTTAGAAACGTTTTTTCTAAAGGTACGCTATCTGTGGAAACAACAAGTAAGCTTGAAAACTTCTAAAATTCATGTAAGCATAGTCAATCGTTAAATTAGTGCTGTAAACTTCAGTTAACTGTAGATGCGTTTTAGAAACTAGAATACTTACAACAAAGCTTTCTTAACTCTGCCGCTAGATGGCTTTGTTATAAAAAATTTGTGACCCACAGTGTACATAAACCAATTTAGGCATTTTGTGTAGCTAAATATTTCTCACAACACAATGGTAATGGTTTTATACTATTTATAATTAATGTTGAACATAATTTATTCTCTCGCATCGTCTAGAAAAATAATATTTAGATACTTAGATACTATTAGATACTCAGCTAAAATAAAAAGTAAGAGTTAATTTTTATAATATAAAAAATACATTTAGCTTCTATAGCCTTTCATGAAGCAATCAAGTATGTTCAATGAATTTTATGGGTACATTTTGTATTTCATTATAGGTAAGTTTAACTTATTTATCATAAATTTAATGTGAGAAAGATATTGCGGAAAATTGACGATTGGATTTAACATTTTGTTGTAAGTATTTATTCTAATATTGCAATTTATTATTAGTTACGAATAAATAAAAAATATATTCAGAATTATAAAATTGGATGAACCGATGAAGACTTTCATACTCAGAAGCAACCCAAGTTTCATTTTTTCGCCGCCTCTTCCTTTCTTTTAGTTGTTTTATCTTCCCCGCCAATTTTTTTTTCATAAATATAGGTTTCAATTAATATAATCGTAAATATTTCTTTGGTAATTAATGCGAAGAAAAAACACCAAAGTATATATAATGTATAACTAATCAAAGAAAAAACAAAACCTACCCTGTACCTAGCTCTGTCGAAATACCGTAGGTGTCTGACATTACTTGTCACGATGACAGTTAATATTTGACATATTATTAAACAGATAACATTGTTATAATAATTTACTATCTTACAAAACATAATTTATTATTAAATGTTAAATCGAATCGAAAAAATCAAATGATTTTTATTAATACAAATATTTCCGTAGTCCGTATAATTTTTATATGTGTCATATGTTCCAGATATTTGTACCATGTTCCAGACGTCATTGTTTATTAAAAACATAATCGCTTGTATTGATTTTTCGCTTTTCGCACAGTGATCTGGTTTTCTCGTTTAAAATCAATTAGTTTCCATTTTAAACACTTCAATTGCAATTGTAAGTGCTCGTATTGAATCTTAGCCGCATTTTTCTTTTCATATAAACGTAAATAAGTTCTTATTCTCTTTGTTTATCGACCCGTAACGCATTCTAGAGTTCGCTGGTTTATTTCCAACATTTACAATTGAAATTACATTGTTTTAGACAAAAATGAGTGCAATAGCGCAACAGGAAAGTTTCATTAAGGAGAGTTTATTTCATTTTATTGAGAAGAATGTACCAGCAGCCAATCTTACTGTTATTGATGAAATAGTCCTATCCTATGTAACTTCAATTTTAGAAATAGCATCCCAGGATTCCTGCTTTGATGTTGATGGTAAGATATGTCGCATTTGTATATTTTGATATTAAAGTATATTTTTCTTTAATTTGAAATGAAAAAATCCTCATAAATAAATTCTATAAATTATATTATTGTTTATAAACTGTACAGGTATATTCTACCAAAACATCATTTAAAAAATATGCAAAAAATTGTAACAATATAGTTGTTTTAAAAATATTTACTATTGAGTTACATAAATTTTAATATCAGACTGCACACAAATAGATTTCCCAACTTTCTCAACAATACTTGACAAACATACATACAAAAACACAAATCTTCCTCTTAGCAATATTACTTAAGGTAGCACAACTAATTGTGTTATGTTAAAATGATTAATATGCATTAAATTTTCGAATAAAATTGTATAACTCTACCCCCAAACGGGCTAATCTTCTATGTATACACAGTGCAGAGAGTTTTAAAAGTGAATAGATATTATATTTTATTTTATTCTATGCTTTTCACTTGTCAGGCAATTGGCAAATGTAATTGTAATTATGTATCTTATAAGCTAATAAGTTTGATTGTTTGAAAGCACTTATCTTTGCAATTACTGGGCAGATTTTTAAACATTATTTCAGTGTTAGACAGACCAGTTAATGCAAAAAGCTCTAGGCTATACATATCATAGTGTACAAAGTAGGTGAAACCAGGGGGCACATCTAGTAAATAAAAAGAACAACTTTTTAGAAACAAAAACTTGTTATGATTGTTTGTTAAAATTAATATGAAGAATTTAAGCGGTAATGAAATTTTGATATCAACAAATTTTTCACCATGATTAAAACTTAGATAATATAATAATTGAATAAAATTAAATAATGATCATCGTTATCAAAAACTAAATCAACTGGAAATTATCACAAATAGACTAAATTCAAACGGGATACATGGAAGGCACCAGCTTTCTAAAAAGATTAATCACAATCGGTCCACCCAATAAAAAGTTCTGAGCTAACAAACACAGAAAATTGTTGTAAGTATTGTGTACCTAGATGAAAAGTAAAGACTTTTAAACGCGATTCATTCACTATATTATTTAACCTGACGATTCCAACACTATACAGCGAGCTTTCAAGACATGTAACATCTTAGTCTCCATTTAGTCTTTAATTTCCAAATGTATAATACTCACAGACAAGGAATCGGTAAGCCACAAAAATTAGTCATATCTATATAAGGTTTGGATAAATCTATTATGTAAGAAGATTACGGTTTGTAAAACTATATAGGTTTCATTTTATCCCAATAAAGTGGATCAATTCAATGAAATTTGTCCATAAGCACTAATATTTAATTGAGGAAGTTTGTTATTGATTATTTGTAACAATATAAAAACTACCAGACAATATCATGGGATAGTTAAGCTGGCAGCACTGGGAAATGTCTCATCGAGGCACCAGGCAATTTATATACATGTAATTTTTTAGAATGAATTTTGTAACAGCATTAATTGAATCGTAATTGTCATTTTATTGTAATAGCGATGTCAAAGCAAATCTGATGCTGTGGTGTGTTGAGACATTATTAACTGATCTCTGAACTGAACTCTATAATAAATTTGAGTTCATCAAAGGTGGAATTCAATTCAATTAAGCTTTTATAATGATTAATGTTTGTTTATTTATTTGTATTTTGTATCCCTATTAATGTTATGAATGCGAAAGTTACTTTCGCCTGTCTGTCTCTTCTTCATACCTAAACCACTTAATCGATTTAAATGAGCTTTGGCACAGAGGTAATTTAAAACCAGAGCAAGTTATCGAATAGTTTTTAATCCCATAAATCCCGAGGGAATGGAAACTGTTCAGGTAAAACCCGCGGACTGCCATCTTTGCCCTTGACCTAGCGGACGGAAAACTACCTGTTACGTCATACTACGTAATACTTGTCCTAATTCGCTCGTATTCATGGGAACATTTGTAAAGCAACAGTTGTTCAACAATGTTGCTGGATACTAGCTGGATACGCGCCTAGTACAAAACAATTTGACGTCATAGCGCGGCGTCAGGTTACATCTCTTACGCGCGCTAAGTTCGAGGTGTATCTGACATAGCCATTAACCAACAATCACCAGGTTTCATGGAGTTCATGGCGGGATATATTCCTGGCTTCGAAAACATCAACCAAGAAATGGTGTACGCGTGGGTGGTGCAGCTGGAGGCGGAGATATCCAGACGCGACGAGAGCGATAGCAATTCCACTCAAGGTGTGTAGTCTGAATCGCGCTAGTGAAGTTTTTTTCGTTAAGCCATCCCTAGACGAACATGCGACCCGACCCTGCTGAGTATAGTGCAATGTACAGTATACAATAACGTTCGTTGATTTGCACAGTCTGAGCTGTTGCATTAATCTCTTTATCCCTTAAAAGCGGGCAGCGCATTCGCTAAGGCACTACCTCTGCGAATGTTCCTGGGCGGTAGTGATCGCCTACCATCAGGCGAACCACCAGCCTAGTTGCCCGCTAAGGCAAAATAAAAAAAGAAAAACCCAACCAGCTATCGGCATGTTATTCTATCTATCTATCTATGTATCTAAAATGGAGGGCAAAAAAATAACAAGAAACCATATATCTTCAAATAACGTTGGTGTTATTTCATATTTAATTATTTATAATACTTTAATACACTAAAATAAAACATCAATGGAACAATATAACACGCATCGTTTGTGCAAGACGCGGGCTTATTGCTTTTTAACACGCTTATATTAGCTTCACTTGTATGTTTGTATGTATGTATGTATGTATATAACTCACAACCGTTTTTCTCCCACTTCCCGCGAACCGATTTCGTTCAAACTTTGTACACTTATTAAGAACCGGTGGCAATAGAGTAATATAGTAAGTTTATCCCATTATCCTGATCAGGAGCGCCAGGATTTAACTTGTGCTTGATTTAGGTGCATTTTACGTAGTTCATAACTATCCTCTCATAGATACCAATGATGATTGTAATATTTTAAAATATTAAGCACCCCACGCTTTTTACTCTGAATGGAATCATTGTGTTAATAACTTAAATTTTATTATAATTTTGTTTTGAGGTGATTCATTATGATTGATTGTTTCATCTGCAACTATAGTTACATTAAACTCTTTGCCATCAAAAATTATTTTCTAGTTTTTAGTTCAATTTGCAATAAAAGCGTGTTTTTTATTTTTTTTTAACTATTTTTATTTAACTTATGACTATAAGACTTGAATATACCTATATCTTTTTTTTAATACCTATTGATTATCATAAAATTTCCAGACGATTCCGCTGGCAGCGACAAAATCAGCCTGACTCTACTGAATCTCAGCGATATGCTGCCACCAAGCACTAAGAATAATCGGTGAGTAACATTTACAAGTTAATAAGTTACTTGGTGACTTAGTTTTGAATTCACTTGGAAAAATTGATATTTGGTTTTTTTTTTTTTCTTGCTTTATATTTATTTTGAGTTTGGTATAAAGTGTGTCCTTTTTTTTAATCGATTTTAATAATACGTATGATGTCTCTTTAGTATAAAAATTCTAGCTGCGCCCCGCGGTTTCATCCGCGTAAGTCTGTATCCCGTAGGAATGTCGGGATAAAAAGTTGCCTATGTGTTATTCCAGTTGTCCAGCTAACTACGCACCAAATTTCATTGCAATCGATTCAGTAGTTTTTGTGTGAAAGAATAACAAACATACAGACATCCTTACAAACTTTCGCATTTATAATATTAGTAGGATTTTCTAACCGACGTTCCCAAAAAGAAATGGGATTCTTAATTTGAATGTATTTTATTTATCTTTTGTTATTCAATAAATCCGCAGATCTTCAACCGATTGTCTTGATTCTTTTTGTGTTTGTTACAAAACTTGTGTCATTCGGTCCCACTTTAGAATCTGGAGTGGTACCTCACTCATTTTCTGGGACTTCGGCGACCTTGTCTGCGGAAAACATTCTAGTTTTTTTTTTTCTAGTTTCGTATACAACAAATTGTTCTCCAAATTTTACAGGTTCTTATGTTTTTTTTTATGTTTAATGCGCGCTTAAAATAATAAAAAAAAAAATAGTAAAAATAAAAAAAATATTGTAGTTTTTTTACTCTACTTTCGTATGTAATAAATGTTACTTCAAATCATCACTGCGATTAACTTTTTTTTCACGTATAACTTCATCATCAGCCCACATATGTCCCCACCGCTGGGACACAGGCCTCCTATGAGAGTTTCACGTACAACGCTCGCGTAAAAGACAAAAAAAAATGACAACATTTATTTCTTTTTTTTTTTTTCTAAAGCTCTCATTCAAACTCGGAGAGCTCGGAGGGCGCTGAGCGTCGGCCGACGGTCGACACGGAGGAGTACGCGGAGCAGTGCCGCGCCCTCGCCGAGATGTTCCCAAACACTTGCGCCATGGAGGTGAGACGGATATATATATTTTTTCGAAGTGAAACTTCTTTAGAATCGTTGTGATTTCAAACCTGATGCAACGGAAAAACGACAGGTAAAAGACACGAATACAAAAATGTGTAGAACGAAGCCGGCAAAGAATAAGACAGAAATATACATACTATTTTATATTTTATATATATTCATCTAATTCCTTTGTCGATTTACTGAAGTTTCACTTCTATCGTGTGTGAATCGCACACACACCTTTTTTTTATTTTTTTCATGTCATAGTCGGCAATGGTGCTGGTCGGTCATGGGCATTTGAAGGGGTGTAAGGTCGATTGCAGATCTTGCGCCTCTACAAATGGATTGCTGATTTTGAATTGGAAAGGGGTTATGAAATGATTGTTGAAAGGAATAAAGAAAGGGATTGGGAAGGGAAAGGAAAAGAGATGGGCCACCGGCTCCCCCATTCACCGAACGAAACATAGCAGCATACTACTATTTCACCCTGCTCTTCGGTGGCGGTATGATACCTCCCTGAATTCAAAAGCGGCTTACACACCCACAAGACGTATAGAAAATACACGTCAAACTTTAATATAAAAAAGATTAAATATTAAACACTAGCGGTCCACCCCGGCTTCGCCCATGGTACATACATTGCCTAAAGCCTTCCTCAAAAAATAGGCTATCTAATACTGAAAGATTTTTTTTTAAACGGACCGGTAGTTCCTGAGATTAGCGCGTTCAAACAAACAAACTCATCAGCTTTATAATATTAGTATAGATAATTATATTAATTATCCACACTCTAACAGATAAAGCACTGCGTGTCCATCGCTTGCGGCGACCCGGAGAGGGCGGCTGCGACGCTGTTACACCGCCGCGAGCAGGGGCAGTCTCTGTCCGCGGCCGCGCTGCACACCGCCGCGAAGCAGCCGCTGTGCGATGATCACGAGATCAAGAATAGGATTATCGCTCGGTGAGATGGTTTTACACCGTTGTGTAACGTAATTGGGCATTTAATATCAGTTTAGGACTTTTACTGTATTATTTCTATGTTTCCTTCCCTATCCCTTTCCCTATCCCCTTACCATTTTCACCGTTGTGTAATATTTGACAAAGAGGGCATTTGTTACACCGTCGCGAGCAAGACTATACGCGGCCGCCCTGCACACCGCATCACTGTTCCCTTACATCAATATCAAGAATTGGTTTATTGATCGTTGAGATAATTTACACCGTTGTGTAACAAAACCTATTTCACTTAAATTCTGTTTGAGAATGGTATCTAATATCTATTCGCGAGGCCGTATTTACACCAAAATGTGTTAGATATAGATATGCAACCCGTTCTAAATTAATTTATGAATCACTAGCTGCGCCGCGCGGTTTCACCCGCGTAAGTCCGTATCCCGTAGGAATATCGGGATAAAAAGTTGCCTATATGTTATTCCAGTTGTCCAGTTATGTACGTACCAAATTTCATAGCAATCGGTTCAATAGTTTTTGCGTGAAAGAGTAACAAACACACACACATTTCCTTACAAACTTTCGCATTTATAATATTAGTAGGATAGGATAGGATAGTAAGTAGGATAATATTTCTATTATAAGCACTGCGATTTTTGCGAATTTTAAGAATTATCAATGAACATTTGTAAAAATTTGTAAATAAAAAAAATTGTACAACGTATTGTATGTACTTATATATATATATATATATATATATTTAAATCCACACTTTTACGTCAAATGGTTTCCAAATATAATTCTATTTATTTATTTATTCATAAAACATCACCCTGTGCATACAATTGCAGCTACTCGTACGTGGACAAGGATTCAGAGACAAAAGAGCACAAGCCGCTTGCCCCGAAAATCGAGCCCAAGAAAATGGTCCGCTACAGGGACAACAAGATTGTGTCCCTCAAGGGGGAGCGGTATACTGAGGTAAGTGGATTTTTCTTTGCTTTTTTTTCAAGTAATAATACAGTTTACAAAAAAAACTTTTTTTTTTCATATGGACATGTACTTAGTCGAATTTCATTAAAAAAAAAAGAATTTAAAAGCGTTTAAAAAAAATTATTATTATACTTAGTCTGAAATCTTAGATATATTTTTTCTATTTTAGTGTTAATATCTTTTTGTTAAATTGTAAATTTGTGGAACATATTTCTTAAATGGAGGCGGGCGTTGACACCTGTGCCGCAGCTAAACAAGCTTTTATGGGTGTCATCGTTTATTACATGTTTAAGTACACTATGTAATTTTGTTCCAAATAAACATTTTTGAATTAACATACGATTAAGCGAAAAACACTTAAGGGCCCGTTTATTCACTCAGGTGCCCAAGTCCGGCATCGACGAGGAACATTTAAAGAAGCCCAAAAAACAGCATTGCCCTTAACCTTTAAAATCACGTCAGTACGGTGAAAAAGCGGATGCGTGCCGCATTACCGCGAACCTCCTCTCCTATTGTCCATTAACCCCCAATCCCGCCCGCCCCGGACGCGTGACCGTGACGCGGCCGCGCGACACGCGCGTGACGGTTGCGCCGCGTGACAGCGCGAAACGCACAAACGTGACAAGATTGCGCACAAAACTCAATTTATGCGTCGTTTTGACGCAGCTGTGCGTGTTTCTGCTTAGACGCGATACGGAGATTCGCGTGACGCGTTTCGACAATTACGGATTCGGTTCGGCGAGCTTCGTCGACGAAACGGTGTGTGCTGTCGGCGGCGTCGCGCGCACGTTACGCGTTACGCGCCGCCGCGTCACTTTTACGCGTCGCCTTCTGTGTCTGCGTGCGGGGCGTATATGTCGTGTATGTGTTAGTGTAGTTACCGCGCGTGCATCGCACTTTTTTTACGCGGCGTTTATTTTATCCGCTTTTTCAAGTACTGATTATTTGTCGCGTTACGTTCGACGTCGGTTTACACGACTTAATTTAAGCGATACGTTTTTTTATTTAATTCGCGTGTTTAATTTTAAGCTCTCTGTTAAGCAGCGTGTATTCAGTATTATTTACACTAGCAATACTATGGCATCCGCTTTTGATATGGAGCGTATATGTGTTCAAAACGATAGGGGAAATGTAGTTAACAAATTTTTGGGATGTTTGCATAAGAGTGATGCCATAGATAATGAAAAATATTACTTATCTGCGGTCGGGGGTGCGCTAAAATGCCGTCCGAATACATGCGCATATTGCGCAGCGTTTCCACGGCATTTTAGCGGCGCTCCCGCCAAATTTGTATTCCTTATAGTTTTAAGCATAGAGATCTTTCTCAAACCTGTGATTTTTAAATATTATTTAATTATAAATGTGATTTTTATGATAGTTTTATCGTTTTTACACTCATCTGTGATTCTGATGCCATTGTATATTATAGTCAACCCTTTAAGTGGTTATGTTTTTAGTTGTACACGTTATGTCGTGTTTGGCGATTTGTTTAGTGTGCCGATTTGGCGCAATTTATGATTGAAATACTATTTAGCTTTAAATATGTGTTAGTGATTTTTAAATTTCGAAACAAGAACCGTTCCATATTCAAATGCGTCGACTGTTTGTTGCCATCGTTAAAAAATAGATGCGTTTCGCTTGATGACTATAAAATAAAATTGATATTGCTTTGTTATTTTATGAACAAGAGTCTTATGTATATTTGGGATAAAAATGTAATTTTGTAGTATTTAAGGACAGTTAGCATCAAGGGGAACGCAAACAAAATTTAAATAGACTTTGTAACAGGGTTGTAATAATGCGGTCCAACTTAATCCTGTATGACATAGATAGATATATAATTATGGTTTTAGATAGGTTTCAATTGTTTTCTATACGATATGTATAGATGAATCTGTTTTTCAACCAAATCACTAACACATATCGTAACAAATTTGACGATCGAATAGACTGACGTCGCTTACTCATCCAATGAGTAATGATTATTTATTTTAACGCTTAAATTGTATTTTTAATTTTTTTTTTTTTTGTTTTTTTTTCGTTTACATATCGAACCCAAAATATTGCAAATGATCAGTAGTAGTGAGTATTTCTTTTTAAATACCCATTTCGAAAAAAATCCT